>NW_017304123.1:797594-799528 GCF_001594115.1 Trachymyrmex septentrionalis | reverse complement strand
AAATGTCCACCTTGCGCCATGATACATCCATCGAGCTTTCTTCTCAAATATTGACGTACACGCTCAAAAATACCAGGTGTGTTACGCATTGCCTCGTATGAAGCAACTATTCGATTCCTCAAATTATCCTCATTCTCAATTGGGACGGTATAAACCAATGATTTCAGATGCCCCCAAAGGAAACGATCCAAAGGATTTAAGTCCGGTGATCTAGGAAACTTTGACTTTGTCACTTTATTTACGACTGTGCGAATGGTAACTCACGTGAAGCGAGGCATATTTACGCAGGAAGATGTCTCCAACGCAATTTCGTCGAACATTTGCGAACATTCACCTGTATTTCGGGAACTAAGCCGTTCAGGACACGTGTTTACATGGTTACCGTTTTACTCGAAATAAACCAAAGAATCTCTGTCGAGTCTCTCAGATTAGCAAATTTACGTTTAGGTTTAAGTCGTTTTCTAGTACATTCGCTTTCATTTATCCGCTGCACTTCGCCGTGGATCGTCCTGGCCAAGCGCGCACTTCTGGAAGTCTGGTTGAGCGCAGCGTAGAGTCGACGCGCGTGCATTCGTCGCCGATCCTCCGACAGGTCGGCCGTCTCTCTCTCTCTCTCTCTCTCCCCCCCCCTCTCTTTCTCTCTTTCGCGCGCGTCGAAGAGACTGCCGCCGGTAGGGGGCGCGCTCGTGGCACGCTCGGATGAAGTCCGGCTCGTCGAGCCAGATAGCCGTGAGTACGTCCGCGGTGCGGACCGATCGCGCCGCGCGCAACGCTGCCGGTTCTACGCGCTTCTCGCGCAGAAGAAACGCGTTTGTTCTGTCGAGCGTCGAAGACAACGGAAGCAAGAAACACGCGCTCCCACTCGCGCTCGGTGCGATCGGTGAGAGATTATTCGACGAGAAAAAGAGAGAGGGGCAATCGTCGTTTCGCGAGCTCTCGTAAGAAAAGCTGGATCGTGACAGCTGGAGTCGCCGCAACCCGCGAGAAGAACACCTCTTACTTTTCTCAGCGCAGCGACCTGTCGCCCGGGCGGCAACGGAGTTTGCGTCGCTTCGCAGCAAGTCCGTATCATCGCGGATACGTTTCGAGCGTAAATATTCAGCGTCAAGTGTGTATACGCGTGTGTATGTGCCTACGTGCGCGTGTGCATCCCGCAAGGTGTGCAATCTACGTAATTCTCGGCGAGACAAGAGAGTTTTCCCATCTGTGTGCCGTGCGACGCGACGCGACGCGTGTTTCGGAGCGGAACCGGGAGACGGGACGGCCAATCGCTCTCTTCCTTCCGCCCGAATGTGGAATGCGCTACGTGTCGGAATGCATGGCACTCGAAGGAATCGTCGTGAGGCTGTGGCAGGAATAAACTTTCGGTGAATATATCGACGACAGGTTTGTCCCCCCCCCCTCACCACCCCCCCTCCCGTGATCGACGGATTCTCGATCGTAATCCGGAGCCGCGTTACTCCGTTTTTTCTTCCTCGGTGAGTTTCATGGATTACAATCAGACTTGTATAAATCGTCATTCAAGTCTCCCCCTCCCCCCTTTCAGACAGACTCGGGAGTGCTCACTGCGATCGTAAATCTCGACCGGCTTTGCCAACAATTCCAACGGCACACATCGTATCTACAACCGACGGCAATTCTCTACGATCGTCGCAGATTCTTCGACCAGTTCCACCTGCAATCTGCAGCTGCATCTCCTCCTCCATCGGTTTCTTCCGCAGCGAATCTTCTCCGCCGCAGACCCATCCGATCTTGCCGAGCCTGCCTTGTTTCTTCTGACGTGAGCTACGATCTTCTTTCGCAGCAGATACATTGAAAGACTTGTTTTAACGGAAGTTTCGACGGAAGTTTCGTTTAAACGGAAAAATAAGGAATATCGGCGGACAAAAGTGTTTTGGACCAAAAAAAAAAAAAATAAAAAAGAATACTTTTTC
>NW_017304123.1:796842-797494 GCF_001594115.1 Trachymyrmex septentrionalis | reverse complement strand
TGAAAGACTTGTTTTAACGGAAGTTTCGACGGAAGTTTCGTTTAAACGGAAAAATAAGGAATATCGGCGGACAAAAGTGTTTTGGACCAAAAAAAAAATAAAAAATAAAAAAGAATACTTTTTTCCCCCATACGAATTCAGCACATTTCGAGAAGTAGCAGGAACCTTATTGCACGATAAGATAGTCGATGAATGCCCCTCCAACGACAAATGATAAATATATATACGTGTTTCGGTAAAAAGAAATCGTATTTTCAATTAGAAATTACGTAACAAACGGCATAAAGAAGTTACGTGTATTTAGTAAGGAATATTGAAAAATATTGCAATGAAGAAATAAAAAAGAATATATGGAAGAACAAAAGAGGTAAACATTTAGCAAAATTAAAGGATCTCTTGTTGTACAAAATAAATAACAGTAAGTAAAGGGCGAAGTAGGAGTCGGCGCGTTTCGTTTTTCAAAAATAGTCATCCGATTAAAAGAACAAACTGCAGATAAAGAGAAATGAAAATCGAAATAAAAGTAAAAATAATATGTGCACAAGTACGAAGATATTGGAAGATTAGGGGGAACGAGCGTGAGACAAACTGAAATAAGAGACACCAGATAAAAGGTAGCTCTTCGCCTGCGGAAGGAGCCGCCAAAGAGAGA
>NW_017304123.1:793075-796742 GCF_001594115.1 Trachymyrmex septentrionalis | reverse complement strand
AACTGAAATAAGAGACACAGATAAAAGGTAGCTCTTCGCCTGCGGAAGAAGCCGCCGCAAAGAGAGAACGCGACGTTCACAGTTCAACGCCTCGCGTCATCGGCGCGAGTATCGGCGTACAGAGATAACGCAGCTGATATTCGGCTTGGTTTAACGACGCGCGTGTCCCTTCTTTCACTTTCACTCGCGTTTCGGCTACGCGCCGCTCAATAGTCCATCTATATTTAGCACGGGAGTCGAGAGAGAGAGAGAGAGCGACCGAGAAATATTCCAAAGGGAACAGGCGTCGAGCGCGACGAAAGGAAACCGTTTGACGAGAATCCAACCGAGAGAGGACGGTCGCAAAGACTGAAGGGGAAGAAATGTAATCGTTGTTATTATCGCGATCCTGAAGATCGTACGTGACTCGGGATCCATCCGCGAGAATCGCGAGGGTATCGCGAGACGTACATTATCGTAGTGTCGCCGAGGGGACATCCGATACGCAAAAATGCGGTAGCGCGGAGCCGGCGGGCGAATTGGAGGCACGATCGAGAGAGTATCGCGCGTTACGGCGCGATAGCCGACGCGATGCGCGTGGCTATCTACTTGCTACGAACAATGCGCCGCGAGATGAAATAAACGTCGACGCAAACGTGACAGATAAATCCTCTCGACGCGCGCGTGAGAAGGAACTGAAGCGCGTTCTTCGCCGATATCCTTCGCGCCGGATAAGCGCCATGGTTTCCCTCTCACGATAATCGGACGCGATTCGCGCCGCGAACCCACGCGTGGATCCCACCCGTCCCGTTTCGAGGTGATTCAAAGGGAAATGCAGAGACATGCTGACCACCGAGAACCCCGACGAGTCGCCGAAGCGGCGATCCACGTTCTACGTGCCATTGGACGGCAGCGAGCCGGTGCGGCAGCCGATCGGAAAGCTGACGAAAGGCCACTCGGCGGATGGCAGTTGTGAAAAGTTTGCCTGCAACACCTTCCCCATCGGCAGCACGTCCGGCAAGACGCCAACGTCCGGCTCGCTCACGCGCACTTTCAGCAACAACGACGGCTTCACGCCGAGGAGAAACGCAGACGAGAAGACGTTGCCCGAGGTGAGGGGGAAGGTGCAGTCGTTGACGAGGATCTTCGAGACGTCCAAGTGCGAACGGCCGCCCGCGACGTCCACCGGTCAGACGGAACAGAGGAAGAAGGTCGAGAGGACGAGGTCGTTCAAGACCATCGAGCGATTCCAGTGCCGGTTCACCGGCAGGAAGGACTCCGGCAAGGACAGGAAGGATAATCGTTTGAACAACACCGTCGCCGCCTGCTTCGAGGTGGAGAAGAACGACGCCGGGTGTAGGAGGAGGCCGACGAAAGATGTCGAGGAGAAACCCGCGGCGAGAATCGCCGTCGAGTCGTCAGCTCCGAAGTCGGCCGGGTCCAGCCGCGAGCATAGAATCAGCCATCAGGAGCAGCCGAGGATCAAGCAGAACACCACTCTCACGAATCTCCTGATCCGTAGGACTCACAGCACCAAGTTGGCGAGGAGCAGCAGCACGTTGGTACGGCTCGGAAGGCACGCTTCCGTCGACAGTCCCTGTACCGTCGAGAAAACGACGGATGTCGTTGCTGATGTTCGTGCTGATGACGATTCAAGGTTCAAGAACGAAGAGACCACCGAGGATCCCGCCGACGACGAACGCATCGAGTCGTCCGCCTTCGAGGACGCCGACATCGATGGCGGAATACACTCAGGTAGACGAAACGAGACTTTCCGCGACTTTCCGCTTTATTGAGAATCTACACACCGCGCGTGTAGATTCTCAATCGGTCCGGATCGTTTATTAAATCACATTCGTCAGATTATTATTTTTAGTATTATACTTTGATTTTCGAGCGTTTTTTAAATAACAATAATTAACGATAAAATAATAATAAAAAATATATTAATTAATAAAATAATAATTCACGAGCGGTTGAATTATCTGTTGAAAATAACAATAATTAACGATAAAATAATAATAAAAAAAATATTGATAAAATATTAATAAAATAATAATTCACGAGCGGTTGAATTATCTGTTGAAACATATTCATTATAGTATATAAACCTTCTTTTTTTCAACTTTTTTTCCACATCATTAGTAGAATGTAATATATCTTCGTAGAAAAGAAGGCCGATCGCGAAAGGATTCGATTTGATTCGCTGCGAATCTCCGTTTCGAGAAATATGCTTCGCTCGAGCAATCCAAATTATAGATTGCGTTTCGCAATAAATCAATTATCAGTGCAATAAATCAAATGTGTGACAAAGATGCATATTGTTTGGCATAATTATGTTGATCACCATGCTAATACGATTCCAGATGGATGTTGATTTATGTGACGAAAGTAGTTGATTGAATCATTGGAGCAATTTTATAGGTCGTCACGTATCTATCAAATGTTTCACTAGAAATAGTGAGCAGCCAAACTGTGATTTAAAATCATATTTATATGAATATTTTTCGTCTATAAACTTTGAGAAAAAGTATTCTTCTTCTTCTAGTGCAAAAAGTTCAAATGGATTTCATCGAGATAGTCTTGTTGAGGAAACAAATTTATGTACGATAAGTAACTTTAAGGTGATAAAAATTGAAGTTAACTATTAACTCACTCACGTATATCTTTACGAGTATATGTAAAGAGATCCTTTTTATCGTGAATATCGTATTGAAAGTAACGTTGGAACCATGAAGAAATTTAATTGAATCTATACATACTTGACGTTAATTATCCAATACTGCAACATCATGTGATTATAATGAGTCGAAGCGCAAAACGAGAGCTGCGTTTAGTGAGTGGATAGTAAGATATTTAATAAGTAACCTACTCGCGAGATCAATCATGTCGGTAACTTAAAATCGCCGGAATGATCTTGAAATAAATCGAATGTACCGGTTTGCACGGGAGTAAGCAACGAGTGTTAATTAGCCACTTCCGCACGATTTCTTACGTCAGCCTCTAAACGATTTTTGTTTTCGACTCGATAATTATGCAATAATTATACGTTACGCCGCTCCCAAAGCTGCATTTAGGAGCATGGCAAGATTTACGAGGAGATCGAAAGTTCTGTCGGTAACAGATTCTGAAGAGATTCGCTTAATAAGATCTTAGATAAACACTGCAGACTTTTGCTATTCGCTTCTGAAAATACTTTATGACTGTCTAAACGTTACACTTGTTCCAGGATTATCCAAAGAAATCCTTCTCACACATGTCTCTATTTTAAAATTAAAAATTATTTTAATTGTAAATTATTTTAATTGTTAAAATTATGGTTACGCACTTAAAATAATTTATTTATTTCTTTTCTAACATGGAGTAGGTATTGCATTATTAAATTGAAAATTTCGAAAAACTTACGTGCGTTAATAATTCTGTCGCTTTCCTCGAACACATAAACTATACAACAAAATCTTTTTCCTCGCACTATCTCCAACATGTAAAGTCGAGAAGAAAAGAATGAACTATTTTTCTTTATGGAAGATAATTGTGTATACTATGTTGCACTCAGTTTTAAGTGTATTTGTTTTATTTAATATACTTTCATTATTTTTCTCATAAACTACTATAATAAATATTATATTTAATAGAATTAAAGTATCTCTAAAGACTTGAAAAATTTTCATGCTCCATCTCCATTAAG
>NW_017304123.1:780383-792975 GCF_001594115.1 Trachymyrmex septentrionalis | reverse complement strand
AAAAATAGATTACTTTTAAATTTTTAACAAAAATTTAAATTATAATTAAAAATAATTATATCTTTAATTATTTAATATTTTTTTTAAATGAAATTCTTACATTTATCATTTTTACTCCGTATTATATACCCTGAAAGTATTATATACCCTAAAAGTCTAAAGATGGCAATTAAAGGTATACAGCTTTTATGAGCCATAGTATACTAATCGTAATTACAAAGCGCAAAATTACAGAGTGCGTTCATCGCCGAAAGAGTCACGGGACTTTTAAGGGAAGCATATGCGCGTAATGATTATACACGAGCAAGCGAAACGCATTAGTCACATCTTTCTCGATAGTATATCAGCTTTTTATATCAAGCGACGATGATATTTACGCGGAAACATTCATCATACAGTCATCATATCAACAATCGCGTATCATCTTCAATATATTTCTCAATATATTCTTATTTAATTCATCACCTGTATATAAACGAAATTATCTTTTTTTATCTTAAAATCAAACGGAGATAAATATTACATGCTTCCAAACAATCAAATCGTTTATTAAATCATTCGTATAATTATTATTTTAGCACTTTGATTTTCGAGCGTTTTGAAAATAACAGTAATTAACGAGCGGTTGAATTATCTGTTGAAACATATTCATTATAGTATGTAAACTTTCTTTTTTCACCTTTTTTTCCACATCATTAGTAGAATATAATATATCTTCGTAGAAAAGAAGGCCGATCGCGAGAGGATTCGATTTGATTCGCTGCAAATCTCCGTTTCCAAGAAATATGCTTCGTTCGGGCAATCCGAATTACAGATTGCGTTTCGCGTGATAAATAAAGCAGGAGTCTTACATTAAATAATTTACGGTTTAGAGATCGAAAGAGCTAAAGTATAAGCGACAAGGCTTTATCTAATTCAAACCACGGCGAATGAATCGTCGCTGTTCACGTCGGCGTGAACCTCCTTCCCTCGAGTTAATTGTGAAGAATGCAAAGCATACACAGCTAAACACGGTTATCGGAATAAGTACACACGGTATTAAATCTTCCCTCGAATACACTCCGGTGCTGCAGATGATGGAGCGTCCACTCACATTTTCTTCTTCGCTCCGTAAAATTATCTTGATATATCGGCGAAACTTACACAGGGCCGATCTAACGCTTCCGAGAATCTTATTATGGTACTACGAAGAATCGGCGAAAAGAATATACAGAGTGTCCCAGATCTGGCTTTCGATTCGATGTCATTTGTGACGAATTTTTTGTGTGTCCTAAATTTGAAGTATTTTATTGATTTGTTTTTTAATTCCTTGAATTATAAATCTCTTCGTTTAATATTAAATGGATTAGCATCAATTTTCTGTCTTGTATTTGAAAAGGAGTTCTCCCCCTCCCCCCCTTCATTTTTAATCGCTTATGACATTTTAGATTATTTACATTTCTGTGAAAAAAAAATCAATTTCAGACTGATTAACGAGTGTGTATATGTTTGAAAGATGTTTCATTGATTCAGATCTAGGGCACCTTCGGACATCTTTATTTTTATTCCGAGAGGAGCACGTGCGCGCTACGTTGCTCTTTTTACGTACTCTATAACCGAATAGTGTCATTGGAAATATTCAGGATAATAATAACAAAATCTTCCCTGCCTTATCTTCCTGCCTCACCTTCTAAAAGAGGATCTTACTTTGTACGATGAGCTACGGAGGAATTAGCTTTATTTTCAATTACGTTATCTTCGGATAATAAAGCATTCGCGTACATTAGGCACATATCGATAATTATGTCTGTATAGCTTATTATTCATTATTCTGCCTTTTAAAAAGAATTCCTAAAATGGTTTATTTAAATATATTTAGTCTAATAAAACGACTAGCCGTTCACGGTATCAAAAATCCACAATCTAACGAAAGAAATGAAACTGTAGTTTGTACAGAAAAATATAAAGAAAAGAACAAAAAATTGTAATCTAAACAGATAACGCATTGAAGATATATGCTCGTACATATCATTAAGTATATATTTTTCAATTTAGAAATTTTTAAGCGATTATTTTGTTACGTTTTCTAAATGTTTCGATATAAGGATTGCTTAGGCCTCCATCGCGTGTCGACGATGAAACTCTCTCGAATGAAGGCAGAAATTGTTTTTATCCGATCGTAACGTAGCGGAGGGAAAGAGCTGTTTCGTATATGGGCGTAAATAAGGTGCGAGACATTTCGCGTGCGACATTTCGTAGCGATCTTACGTTGCCTAGATCCGCAATCTACCTTGCCAGGATGCTTATTGCACATCGGTTCTAAATTTCTGAAATTATTCCGATGTGCCGATAAAACGAAGCCAAGCGAATCTGCCGCGCGGCTTCACGAAAGCGCCGTTAATTGCGACACGCCGTTTTCCGCGACGCCATTTACTGCCCCGCGACTGTTTCACCTTCTTTCCAGCGTCACGATCTCTCTATGCTAATTTCGTCGGGAAGTAGGAAATGGTGCAGCGCAATAGATTCACTCAGAAAGAATGGCAAAGTGCGAAATTACGTTTACGTTACCACACGAGTGGAATAAACGCGGATGGACGTAGCGAAGCGTTTTATCGCCAAGTTTAGAGTGATTTATACTACGACTAGTAGATTGCAAACACCTACTCGACACACAGTTCTTTCGCTCTACTCAGTTTTACGACTATACACTGACATCGGAGTAAGCGCTATTCTTTTTCATCATATAACGGACATTATCGTTTGAATGTCATATATTTCAATATAAAATTCAATTTATGTTAGAATAATATTAATAAAATGCAATGTGTTTGCGACGAAAAAGTCGATTTCCAGTTCCAATGGAATCAAGTTGGAAGCAGTGTTTAAAATTTGAAAATAAAGTCCTTGGGTATAATCGTTTCATGTTCATTCAAATGTGAATTCATCCGAATTCCTAAAATGGTTTATTTAAATATATTTAGTCTAACAAAACACACGACTAGCCGTTCACGATATAAAAAATCCATAATATTAGGTGTAGTAAAAAGTCATCGCGTATTTTTTAGCTCAAAGTTGTATATACAATATCTTCGTCAATAATGAATGAAATTCAAATTTAAAGAAAGGGTTTTAAAGCTTGAAATCTCTACTTTTAAAAGCTTATCACATTTTTTAAGTTTATATGAGTTTGATAATTTTTACATACCAAAAACTACGAGCTGAAAAAGACGAAAAATTTTCTTCTCACTTTGTGGATTTGTAACGTGTCCAAAACGAATTTGAGAAAATTTTCGATTACATATCGTGAAAGCTTGATACTTTCCCTACAAAATCGTTTTTTTTTAATATTCCTACGACTTTTGATTACTGAGTTATCGCGGATTAAATAAAAGAATTATTTTGACTTTAATTGCTCATAACTCCATTAAAAATTGTCGTATCGTATAATTTAAAAAAGAGATTTTTAAAGCTGAAACTTTACTCTATCAAGATATATTTATATTGTTGGTAAGAAAGTAATTGCGGTTTTTACTGATAGATGTCTTTTAAAAAAACGCGATGACTTTTTACTACACCTAATATAACGAAAGAAATGAAACTATACATAGTTTGTACAGAAATATAAAAAAAAAAACAAAATTGTAATCTAAATATAAAAAAAGATAACGCATTGAACGGTTCCAAGATATATGCTCGTATATATTATTGTAATTATATATATAACTTAAAAGTTTAGAGAAGAAAAAATAAATAAATAAAACCAGTAGGCTTTGAGAAAATTCGAAAAAATAAAAGTTTAGAGTTGACAGTTTCGTTTTGTGACCATGAAATTCCTATATTCTCAATTCGCAAAACGTAATTTGCACAATTTAGAGAGAACCGGGAACGTCGATCACTAGTAGATCCTATCGTAGATTCTATCCGTGTAGTTATAAGTTGGAAATTGTGTGGGAAATTGGACGGGTTGAGTGACAGAAAAATGAACGAGGGGGTTTTTGCGAAGGCCTCGTAAATCAGGCCGATACAAAGAGGAGAGAGAAAGAGAGCGGAAGATCGAATTTCGCGATTCTGTCGACGAATTCGTCGGTACCGTTACGGCAGAAATTGCATCGCGACGCCTTTTACTTCTCGTCGGCCGAAGATCGTCTTAATTAAAGAACCGGAGGATCATACGCGTTGATTCGTAAGTTGTTCAAACGAGTCATTACTTTCCGCTCATCTCTCGCTACATGCCGTAGCTAAGCAAGTGAGAACAAGAATTTATCTAGTAAACGAATGCAGGAAGTATTGTATAAACGTAGCTAATGAATATTACAGCTTTTCACTTGTAAATTTTACTTGTAAGAAACCATTTCTAATTGTATTTTTCGTTATGCTGTAAAATATGTATTAAGATGTAGCTATTAAGATTACTTTTTATCAGTTACATTTTAATATCACCAAATTAATTTGCGATATATGAAAAAATTCAAAGAATCGTTTTATTTTTAAGAAGATTTACTTTACATTTAATACAATATTTTTTTCAAGTTACATAGAGCATTTTATTTTATTTCACTTTATTTTTTTTTTTAAATCTTGTCTTCTGAATATATTTGTAATAAATTGTGCATTTAGTTGTTATGATAATGTGGAGTGTATGTTATTTTTGACGAAGGTTGACAAGATTAATAAACCTGACAGGAATGTGGTCCTCGAGATTTTTGTGACCAACTAGTTGGAACACGTGACACCGCTAACAACAGAGGATCCCCACCGTTTGCAAAATCGTGTTGATTGCAATCCCAGGGACCTGCATCGACATTTTCGAGAACCTACTTATATAGTGGCCTTTCGTTCAACCACCTGCCCTCCTCGGGTTGCAAATCGAAAGAAAAAGTCGCCGCGATTATAGTTCGCTCGACCAAACTTCTCTGGCACACAGACACTGTCTCTTTATATATGAATATCTATACTTTCGATACTTTCTCTTTGTTATCTCTTGTTGAGTATCTCTTGTCTCGTCCCTATTTGTGATTAATTAAACAAAAATTATATGTTTAGAAAATTCAATAAACAACAATGATTTTGTAAATCGATCGATCTTTTGAAAATTGGCAAGAATTTAATCAATGTTTTCGTGTATAAAAAGAAATAGGTTAAAAGTTACTGTTCATTCTGCGTATCTTGTTTTTTGCCGTGCAAAATGCAACATTTTGATTTTAAAAAACCATTTAAATTAAAAAAAAATCTTTGTCATAATATACTTGTATATAATAACAAATGAAATGGATTTTTCATGAATTTGCTACTCTGTACAGTTTACGACGTACATGATAAGTGTGCTTTACAAAAACACCATACGGTCGGTATCGCCACGATATTGCTGTATGGACCATATTGCATGGCGTTCGTAGAAAAAGTATAGATATCGCGCTGCCGCTGTTCGATGCCGTTTATTCTCTGAACTTTCAGGATTTCAGGACGTTTCTCTCACAGTGATACGAGTGTGATTTTTTTATATTTATTTATTTTTATATATATTATCTTTTTATATTTATTCCGCTCTCTCTCTCTCTCTCTCTCTCTGAGTTTTAAAAAAGTTTATCCCATTAATCGATCTTGCATATTTAAGAGACCAGATCATTTTTTCTTATTCGATTCATGTCCTATTTCCGCCGGTTGTCTTGTCTTCATGAAAAATTACGATGACGTCGCAAATGGTAACTTTATTTTGGCAATCGCCGCGAGACGAAAATTCCGTTCTAATCTCTCTCTCTCTCTCTCTCTCTCTCTCTCTCTCCTCTCTCCATTTTTACACAAATGGGGAACTCATTGAATCACTCGTTCGGAAGAGACATGGGATTAAACGGGGAGTAACACGCAAATGTTTTCTGCTGTGAAAATGTTGATGCAGAAATGCTAACGGTTCGACGACGCACTCGCACGAAATTAACAGCGCTCTTTCGATGCATTCTCTAAAAAGCTTCCCAAATGAATACAAGAAACTTTTTGAAAAAAAAACATTCAATATTATAAGAATTTTTATTGATAGGAAAGAGATCGTTCAAAAATTGCAAATTGTTTTTTTAACATTTCAAGTTTTCAGTTGTACTTTATTCAAACACATTATTTCCTTACTCTAGTCTAGATTTTTGTTTGTGACTTTCCATTTTGAAATTAATATTCCATGTTTAGCTGCGATAACGAACGACATATCAATGATATTAGGAGGATAATGACGTCCATCCATTATACAAACTCGTAAAATGCCACTGCACTGACCTGATGGTAGATATTAGGTGTAGTAAAAAGTCATTGCGTATTTTTTAGCTCAAAGTTGTACAATATCTTTTCGTCAATAATGAATGAAATTCAAATTTAAAAAAAGGCTTTTAAAGCTTGAAATCTCTACTTTTAAAAGCTTATCACATTTTTTAAGTTTATATGAGTTTGATAATTTTTACATACCAAAAACTACGAGCTGAAAAAGACGAAAAATTTTCTTCTCACTTTGTGGATTTGTAACGTGTCCAAAACGAATTTGAGAAAATTTTCGATTACCTATCGTGAAAGCTTGATACTTTCCCTACAAAATCGTTTTTTTTTAATATTCCTACGACTTTTGATTACTGAGTTATCGCGGATTAAATAAAAGAATTATTTTGACTTTAATTGCTCATAACTCCATTAAAAATTGTCGTATCGTATAATTTAAAAAAGAGATTTTTAAAGCTGAAACTTTACTCTATCAAGATATATTTATATTGTTGGTAAGAAAGTAATTGCGGTTTGTACTGATAGATGTCTTTTAAAAATACGCGATGACTTTTTACTACACCTAATATTAACGGCATTCTCATTGACGAAAAGTTTCGTGTGCGAGACTGAACCAGATTTCTTCAAGGTGTATTGCTCAATGTGAGTTTCGTTATGAAACAATTTCGACACGATGTTACTTGATTACAACTGATACCGGTTTAACTTATGGCCTTTCATACGGCCACATCACCAATTAAACTTTCAATCGTTGATTACGAATTGTTCGATGGTATCTAATTGAAATGTTAACGCTTGTGTCGTAGACAATACAAGTTACGGTATCAATGCATGCCGATTAAGATTGTATTCAAGTATCAACAATATTAAAATAAATTGTGCGTTTGTATGTGTGTGTTAGCGTTATTATTTTAAAACATAATATCAAGTATAAAATATTACGTGGAAGAGAAATGAAGATATTTCGAGAAATTCGTGTGTCACTGTCCATTATTAAGAAGAATAGACTGAATTGAATTCACGAGCGGGAAAGAGTGTCTTCTGCGAACGACCGAACGTGAGAATATGCTGGAAATTTATTCTCATCAGATTTCCTAGTATGGCGAGATTCTTCGATTCTGTTTTTAGAAAAGAACTTAGAGATTCCTTCGCGACTCATTCACGTTTTCTCACGATCGATTTCGCGATTGACTCGTTCACAAGAAAGCTTGAATTTGTCAATTCTTCGTATCGATTCGTAAAGCTTATTAATCCATGTATAGAATGACGGATATTAAAAAATTACACTTAACATGGAAGTTGGACATAAAATGTATTGTACTAAAAGTTTTTTTATTATTTTATTTTTTCATTACTTTATTTTTATCATTTTTTATTATATATTTTCTTCTGTTTTACTTTTCTGTATTTGTATTTTATTCTTCCAATTGTATGACTTTTTTTAAAGAGATGCGCGTTGACTCTTACTTTGCCCTTTATTTACTGTTATTTATTTTGTACTAAAAGATTTTTAACAATAAACATGTATTGTACTAAAAGTTTTTTTATTATTTCATTTTTTCATTACTTTATTTTTATCATTTTTTATTACATATTTTCTTCTATTTTACTTTTCTGTATTTGTATTTTATTCTTTTAATTGTATGACTTTTTTTAAAGAGATGCGCGTTGACTCTTGCCCCGTGTTTACTGTTATTTATTTTGTACTAAAAGATTTTTAACAATAAACATTGGAAAAGTAGGCAAAAATAACGATGCCCAGAAATTGTTTTTCACACTTCATCGATATTCAATTGTTTATGAGTTTCACATTTGCATTTCTTACTTTTTTTTTCGATAGCGCTATCAACAACGCGCTGGAATCTCGTTATATACATATGTATTTATGTAATTTATAACCGATTCACATCGCAACTCAATGTTAGAGCAAAGTTCTGTTAGTCTCAAGGCAAGCTAACAGTCGACAGACCGCAATTACACGAAGTGAGCGGATTTCTTTCCTTTCGCCCCGCGGCGGTGGTGGTTGGTGCGTGAGAACAGCGAGTGATCGAAGTACGCTGCTGTGCATGTGAAAAGTCGGTAACGAAACCTGTTATTTTTTTAATATCCGATTATTCACCAATTCCTTTTTTCGCGGTTATCTACCCGAGCTTAGTTTTTCGACATGAGGCACAACTTACATAACATTTATCGCTGAGGAAAATCTCTTTAAAAGGAGCACAATTTTGAATAAGTACTACAAGAGTCGTCTCACTAAATGAGTCGTACAGTTCCATGCTGTGGTTAGTCCACTATCCCCATCCGTCTATTTTTTTTTTTTATCTACTCAAGGAACTAAACGAATTTCTCGTAGAAAAATTATCACGTACGGTTACAGAACAATAATAGCATTCTTTCATCGAAAGTATGTTATCTGAATTATTGTAGATGGTGGATGTTTATTTAGATGTTTTATTGAGGCTTTAAATGTCTTCGAAGACATCTTCTTTTTGCGTTGGAAGAAAACTAACATATTATTAATTATTATTTATATTATACAATAAAGGTACGTAAGCAAAAATACGATGCCTGTAGGAATCTAAAATGTAAAAGCGTGACTGCTGACGTGAGATGGGCATGCATTATTTAAATAGACGGTAGATAAAATCAACTGGGGGAGGGAATATGTGATAGTCACGTTCGATTTAGTTCGATTCATTGAGCAAATCTGAAATCAAGCGATATACTGAAGGATTTCGCTAACGTCGTGGAAATAGGGCGTGGTTAAAACAGTTATCGAGAAAGGTCACGGATTAAAACAGCTCTCTTTATTTCAGGTGAGAAAACGGTGCTCATAAATTAAATCGATATACCGCAGAGATATATTTCTGCTCCCTATGTATCGCGGCGCGAATCGATACCTGCAACAATCGATTGGACTCCACGTGAGCGTAGCTCGACTTCATTATCATCGAGCTATCAAATTTATTTTTAGAAGATCATATTTTTACATTTATACGTGCAAAAAATGTATTTAATTGTGGCGATGTCGTTAATTTATGAAACTATATAATGGTAAGCATAACTATATTTATTGTATTCCTATTTTTTTATATTATTTAACATCATATTATTCTATCATTTATCAAATTTATTTGTGTCATTTGTATATTTTCATACGTCTCAGTTGTTCTGGCAAAATTTACCTTGTAAATCCTTGTAAATACGGAAGTGTGTAGAGGAGATCGAGGCTAGATAGACTTATTTTTTAATTTCGAATTTTTACAAACGAAATTAAGAGACTTATCGAAAAAATGAATTCTACATCAGTTGCTACATACATTTGGCTACCTAATAATATTTTAATAATAAGGGGAAACTGACAACTAATATGAAGAAAAATGCATTTTTCTAATGCATTCCATCTGATTCAACTAGCCCCGGAAAACCGGGGTAATTCAACTAAGATTATTAAAGATTAATGTATTTTAAGCTACATCTTTGGCTACACATTAATAAAACTTTTATAAAAATATATTTTAAACACAAACATTCGCTTTGCAGGACAAAACAATGCTTTTTTTTTTTTTGCAAAATTGGTTCATTTCGTGCAAAAATACATCGAAGCTTAGTTTTTGGACATGGGGGAACTAAACTTATAACATTTATCACTGAGGAAAATCCCTTTGAAGGATTAAAATTCTGAGTGAGTACTATAGAGTCGTCACTAAATGAGTCATACAGTTCCATGCTGTGGTTAGTCTACTATCCCCATTCGTTCATTTTGTCAAAACATTAACACAATATACGATAACAAAGATACACATAAACAAAAAAAAAATCGGTTGAAATTGAACTTTATTAAGTAAGAACTACACTTACTAAGTAGAAATCAAATATCCCAGTTTTACAACCATATACGTAGAACTTTAAGAATAACAATATTTACTTAGGTGTACGATTTTTCAAAATTGTGGCATAACTTCTATCTATAGATGTGCTCGCAACAAGATGTTACATCAGACAGAACGGTAGTTGCCGCTGCTTAGATACGTGTTTTGTTTTTTAATGTAGCCTCGATTATTCTACTTACCCCCTAGTAATATAACTACAGTATATAATTAACCCCTATGCGGTAAATACGCATATGTGGTCACTCAAACTGATCATTTCGCACTACACATCGCGCTTCTCTCCGACACGCGATTTTCCGTACATTCGGTACTGCGATCTACATCGGCCTACTGAACTCTCTGATCACGCGAATCAACCAGTGTGCCAGTTGTATTTGGCGTCTTGTTCATCGATTGCACGTACAAGCACTAAAGATCAACGTTGGCTAATTAATGTTGAATGTGAATTGACCGTCAACAATGCATCACCCGCTATAGACGGTCTCCGTATAGAACTCTCACGTGGAGAGTTCAACGGAAAAATTATTGACAGAGGCGTGAAAACGAGGTTGACGTATGCAAATGTGACCATTCCTTTCCCCTCGAAGATAGAAATCCCGCGACGCGTAGTAGAATCCCTCGTTTACTCTTACGTCTGCAAGCCGTACAACTCGACAATGAATATGCTAATTTCCCAGTTGCTACACTCTAGTTTTCCGACGTCGATAGGGGAAGGATAGACGCATTGCTGCGCGGGCAAATAAAGCGATCTAAAAGTCAGTCGTCGCATTGTTTATTTAGTAAATTTCTTTTAATTATCACTTATTCAATAATATATAACATTTTTTAGTAAAAAATAACAAATATATCCATTTAGTGAATGATTTATAAGAATTAAAATATGTAAGTGTAAAAATGAAGCCTGGAAACAAGCAAGAATTAATTTAAATTCACTTCGTATCAATATAACTTCCTTCTTTATTTGCGAAATATTATTCATTGTTATGAAATTTACGGTTGATTATTTTTGCAATATTAGTCCTCAAAATTTGAAAAACTTGCCACGTGAAGTAATTAATTTAATATATACCATGTGTCAGTGAACTTAAGCATTGTTCGTACTGGAAGGAGGATCACGTCAAAATATATCGCCGGCGATATGATGCGATTGCATGTATCGCGACACATTTTTCCATCTCGTTTCGAAATGATCCACTTTGCGTTTCATGGAGCAGCAGCTGACATTATCAAGTTCAAAGCGGTTTACCGGACATGACGCAACGATAGGCGTCAGTATATCTGGAGAACATTGTAATGACTGATTCGCTGCATTATATAAATTAATTTTGTTTTATCGTTTAAGTATAAAAAAAAAAAAAAAAACAGAATTTATATAAAATGGATCGTTAGAGATATCGAATACTTGGGAAATGATCGTGAAAAAGATGTGTGTGCGTGTTATTAAAAAATTGATCTCTTTAGAGAGAGGCGACCAGTGACTGTTTTCTAAAACGGTTAATTTTATTGCTCCGAAATATTGACAAGCCGTATTCAATCGGCGTAATTGGCACGTACCTTCCTCGTTTGCTTGCGTTTGAATGGAGCTGCCGGAAGTGACATCAGGCGAATGCGTGACGGGCGTACGTCGGGTTGCAGTGGATTCCGCAGAAAAGTGCCGATACGCATGTCGTACAATGCAGTCAGATGCCATTAAGTAACGGTCGGCACAAATGCATTGTCGAGGACACGATCAATTGAGATAGCAATTTACTACGAGGTTAGCGGCAGAATTGAGCGTTAAATTGCGCGGGGGTGAAATTGGCAAAATTTACATGTCGCCTTGACTGAAAAGGAAGCACGGTTCACTAGAAAAAAAAAATCTGCAGGCGTTACGAAATCTGATTACAATGACAGTACGGAATGAATTAACTATTCTCATTTATTGAATGAATTCGTAACGGTGCTTACCTTTTTTGTTGTTACGTCATCGTTTGTTTTAAAAATAGCAGTTGCAAGAAAAACTTTTCAAATGATGATGATTTATTTGGTTTTTATTTATTTCGCGATAATTAAACTTATAATTGAACAATAGCTACAGCTTTTTGTAGTCTTAACTTTAACAAATAGTTTGTTAATATAGAAAAAATAGTTGAAAATATCATACGTAGTCTTTTTTTTTGTGAGTCTATAATTATTATTATTTTAATTTTCAACGCGCAAAGCCATATTCCGAATGATGTTGTATGCGAAATAGCATAAAATAAAACATGTGCGTCACTGTCAGATATCAAAGGAGTAATAGCAACTCAATCCTTCAAGCTAAATAACATTTTGTTACTTTTAATTTTCACATATGCAAAATGTATTAATCTATTCCTGTAGTTAGTTTCAAAATAAATCATACAATATTAATCTATGCACTTAGTAAATAATATATATAAATTAAAGAGTAAAATTTATTATACACCTTTTTAAGTTAAATC
>NW_017304123.1:743481-780283 GCF_001594115.1 Trachymyrmex septentrionalis | reverse complement strand
GTTTTAAATCCATGATATGGTTTCAGTGTTCATATTAACGTATAAATTAAATTTATTATTTTCTTGAGTTAAATTGTTTAACTTTATTGTTTAATTAAATTAACGACACATTTTTTTAGTAAAAGCTATGGCAATCTATAGAAATAATTAAAAATGATTAAAAATTTGCTTATAGAAATAATTAAAAATATCTCAAATTGGGTATATAATTTGACATTATGAATTTAACAGTAATTGACATATATATATATATATATATATATATATATATATATAATATATATATTGGAAACACCGTGAAATTGCTTGCATGGAGCAACGAACTCGCCGATTAATTACAACAGCTGATTAGCGATGCGTGTGCGCGCGCGGTAACTTATTAGCGCAATTAATCACGCGATTGTCATTAATCAACGCGTCATACTTTCTACTTTCGCGATTCGATCATCGCATTACACAATGCCGTCATAATTTTTTTCAAATGAGTCATCATGACCTCCAAATCGACACGCATTATCGTAAGAATTGTAATTATTCGAAACGTCATCACTTTTCATGAGAATATTTTAACTTCATCACGTTTTTGGGTCAATATCATCAATCATTATTCACCATGTTTAATTTTTTTCGTTAAGGATTTTATATAATTTACATGTAGACTTACTTTTTGTTTTTCTTTCTATTACAAACACGCAAAGAAAGCTAAGATGAATTAATTGAACATTCACTATAAATATTTCATTGCAATAAAAATTATGTAATTTCCAATTTCCGTATAGTCTCATAAAATTATAGGTTTCTCTCATAATCTCTTAATAGAAGATAAATAATATGCACAAACAACACGCACTGTTAAATGTATGTAAGTGTCAAATTTAACTTAAAGTAAGTTGCCACTGCTCCTACTAAATATGTCGTTATTTTATAATAAAAACTTATAATAATATAGTTAAAATAAAAAATACAAATTTGAACAGTGCATAAAATGCACGTTAAAAAATTATTGTTACACGGGATTTGCTACTAGTGAAAAATTGTATGACCTATTTTCAACAATGAGAGAGTCCATAATTTCCGTAATGGTACGTGCACATAGTCATTGATAGTTAATTAAATTTGCGGTTGAATTTGCCAACCGTTGTTATCGCACGGTTTGCTTTTCCACATTCGAGAGCGTTGCAGCGCGACGTTTCATCTCGTCGTGAGAATTGCAAACCGCAGAAGCGACGAGACGAGCGTTTCCGCCTTGGCAAAACCATGGAATTTCCATTTCTGCCAAATGTGACAGAATTAATATCATTATTTGTCAATTTGTAAGATAATCACGTCGTTTGTCCGAACACCGCTTTCTTCATTATTATCAACGATTCTGATCAATGAATGTTCAATTTAATTTAATTTAATTATTAAGTGTATTCTCCATTCATTTGAAAGGATGCTTCTTTTTGAAAATGACAAGATATTTCTTAGGGAAATTATCAGAACAATATATAAATTTCAGAAAAAAAAATAAAAGTTTATATATATTTTCAATTGGTTAGAATTTGAGAACCATCGATTAAAAACGATTTCTATTATAAAAGTATGCTAAATTGAAACATTGGTAGACATAAAAGGGAGTGAGAGAGAAAGAGAGAGAGAGAGAGAGAGAGAGAGAGAACGTTTATTATTTTTAATTATAACTAAAATATAATACAACAGAAGTAAGAGTATAGTCTTGACAAAGTATTTCAATAATTTTTTAATAATGAATTTTTTTAATGATGAATTTTTTCACATATTTTTTTTCAATAATGAAAGATCTAATCTCAATTGATTATTAAAAAAAGAAGATTACATTACAAATATAGTGCAACTGTCGATTTCTGTAACTTCCGGAAAGCTTATTGTCACAAGATGTGAGAAATGTGACGTTTTACACCTTTGTCTGCTTCAAATCACACCATCTGAAATTCGCGCCTCGAAATGAGCCTCCGCATTAATTTGCATAATTACGTTACTCGATAAGGATCATCCCCCCCCCCCCCATTGTTGGGATTTTCATTCACGGAAAAGAGTTGCGCGACCTACATAATTGCCTTCGTCACCTATGTGTACGCACACAGAGACGGCTGGGCCTGATTCGTGAACAATGAGCATATAAAAAGCGCCTTAATCCGCAAAAATGTATCCCATTGTGACACAGCACCCTTCCATCTCCCTTTCGATCACTTTAAAAGCTACTTTATGGGTCATGGCTAGATGAACGTCCCTGTAATTCTGCGGCTCACTACCGTTAGAGTTAAACTTTTTTCAAGCTTTGTCGCACCTTGTTCGTGCGAGCGTCATCCTATCGATGCTGCATCCTATCAACCACTCCCCTTTCTCGTTGCATCTGCATAATTCACCGAATCGATCCGACGTGCCCTCCTGATAGTTTATTTAGAAAGATGATGCTATTGAATCCCAGATATAGCATGGCATAGTTGATTTATTATCACGTTATTGCTTTGATCGTGATTTTCATGATTTTCAATATATGTAGCATTATAAAGTTAATAAAGTGCGGCTAGATCTCGAATATTGTGATGATAAAACATATCAAATTAAAGATTACTCTTAAACTATGTACTAGCTGTTTATTCAAAGTTTGATACACAGAAGTTTATTATTTCTATGGTCTTACTTCTATTCAATATAGCGTTAATTTAACTGGAACAATGGGGTTAAACAATTATTTAACTTAAGAAACTGTATTAAATTTGATTCAAATTTAGTTTGCTATTTGCTAGATGCATACATGTGTTAATACAGACGTTATTTACTTTGAAACTAACTACGGAAATGGATTGATTTACATTCTGACACACATCATGGAAATCAAACAAAACGTTATTTAATTCAAAGTATTAGCACTGCTCCTTTGATATCTAATAGTATATCTAAAAAGAGAGTTATAGCTACCAAATATTGAATGAAATAATTTGAATTTTTCAAATGTTCAGATAATATAATAAACTAAACATAATTTTACCTTTACATGTATTTAGTAAATATTCCCAAACGGTATCACTCACTAAATATTTGTAAAGGTAAAATTACGTTTATATTACCTGAATTACCCTTCGGTAATTGAAATTATTTCACTCAACGTTTAGTGGCTATAATCAGATTCTTTTTTTTAAATGTAAATAATAAATTTTATCACAAGAGCTTCACTGACAGGAAAATATAAATCTATCAAGAATCCGTGTATCTTATTACGTACAGGATGTTGAAAACACCTGGTGTATTTCGTTTACAGTAATTCTCGCAGTATCGAGGGTACCACGCGAAACGAAACACTCGATTTGCCATGATCATGTTCTTACCGCAATCCAAGAGCGTGAATCGACTTTCGCGTCCGGATGTACTCTCGAGTCAGCTTCGACATAGAGAACATTGCTTTCCTCCTCACTACGTTTCTTAGTTCCCTCCTTAGGGCGCACGGATGAGTCACGTTTACTCCGACGAAGACCCGTGAACTCCTGCCTCGTCATCCGCCGAGAGTAACGACCCTGACTGTCCCTTTTTCTCCGTCACAAACCAGAAACCGATCCTTCGGTGTCATCTAGCTGGGACTTTATTAGAGAGAAACTTAATTACTAGGTCAGAAACGCCGTGATTTTCTAGAAAACACTTATCGCGACGTCCTGATTTAGGCTCCTCGCAATTAAAATTCTTTCAATATATAAATATTAAAAAGAAAACGACAGTGTTTTTAAATATGTACGTTATTAATAGAGGTTTAATATTTTAATATATTTTAATATATTTTAATATGTCGAACTTTAATCGAATTTTTTTTCTACTTTATATTTCAATGATTTTTTTACTTCCTTAATTATACTAATTACTTTGGCGAATTACAAAGAGAATTTTCTCTTGGGACTTACCTGGAAATTGTGATAATTGTGGGATAGCACAATGTTTCAAAATATTTATAATTCTTTCTGATTTATATTAATATTTCCACAATAAAATATAAAATATGCTTAATTTACTTTACTAAAAGGCGTAGTAAAATTGTAACAATTTAAAAATATGTTAAACATAATAACTATGTTTCTTTATTGTTTTAAATAGAATAGATGCCAAATGATAAAATATTTCATAGAAATCTTACATATTTTCAACCTGATCGCTTATGATAATTTTATCAAGTAGCGTGACAATTGATCAGCTATGATGACGTATTTATCTTTACTAAAAAAATGTACTTGAACGAAGAATGTAACTGAGAGATGTACTTTAACAATACAGTTTTTAGTTGCACTAGTTGCATGAAAAAGTAGCTCAGGAATCTTAATATTGTAGTTCCAAGAAGTTATATTTTAAAACATCATAATATAATGACAGCTGATCTGTCTATTAAAATGTAATGTGTAAATTTTACAGAAGTGCATTGTAAATATTTTATATTAAAACAATTTACAATTTGCTTGATAAAAATTTTATTACGTAATTCAATAAATAATAATAAAATACCTTTTGTATATATTTCAGAAATTCCTATCATTACAATGATATTTAACACATTATCAAATTGTCTCACATTTATCACTAAACATGGTAAAATTCCTAGTGAATTTTGCGGTAAATGTAATGAAAAATTCTCCCCGTGTATCAGTTCATTTTATGTTAATAGGTTTAAGAGCAGATAACAATTTCCACTTTTATTAATGAAAATTGGCATATTTGAAGTAATGATTAAGAGACAATCATATTTGAATACCCAGATGCACTGTTAGGTAGGAATAGTGGTAACTTAATCTGACAATTGTATTTGTATATTTACATAAACTTTACTAACAAAGTATCTTTGTAAGTACTTTGTTACACCAAGACTCGCTTTGACTAAAAATCCGAAGAATTAATGACATTCTTCTCTCTTATTTGTGTTTACGTACTTTTTCGGTCTACTTCATTAATTTCATTAAAACATGCAGGTAAGAAAATGCGATAATTAAGTTTTCGATTTATATCACTTATGCCATATATCTGCGTTTCTGCAAAGATAAACTTTCTTTATCTATATCCTTGCCATCAAGCATTATATCAAGCTTTTGGAGACTTACTTAAAGTTCTTCCCCTAACGCAATTTTCGGAGTTCTCGCCCCAAAGCCAATATTTTTCCTTCGTACCCTCACGAACATCTCGGGGAAGATTTATCGTCAATAAGCAGTTTTCAAAGAAACTATTGTACTCATTGACGATAAAAGAAAGAAAGATATTCGCCTCTGTTTTCTAACAGGAAATAGTAAGGAATCATACGCGTGTTGTAAGCTGTAGTCTTCTTTGCAATTTAAATTACTCTTGATGATAAATCCTATTAATAACGTTCATAAAGCTAATACTTAAAAGTAAAAAAAAAAAACAAAAAAAAAACAAAAAGTAACGTTACACTTAAAAATAGCACGTTTATTCTTGTACTTTTACATCACGGAAACTGCGTTCGTATTGTGTGTCATCTCTGCATGTAATCTTAATATCTTCGATTAAGGAAAAGATTATGTTAAAAATTATGCATGACTCGTGCGTCCGTGAATGAAGCTTCGCTCGGCGAATGCAACGTGCAAAAGTACAACAGTAGCAACAGAAGTGGGACATCCGGCAAAAGCAGAATAATACACGTATATACAGCGAGACTAGCGTTATTAAATTATATCAGGTTTCCCTCGCGAAAGGTTCGGCGATGCGTTCAGCTGGGAAAAGTCGCATTTAAAAATTTTTGCAGTCTCGCTCTATCCGTTAGCGAGCTTGCGTGCTTCTATTAATTACGAATCTAATTAACTGGCTGTTAACTTAGATTCTTAGATTCTTCACGGTCGCGTAACGAGATTGCTGCGATGTTTTGCGACACATTCACGATTAAGTGACTAGACATGAGAGACGTCACGAATTAAATTTCTTCGTTTATGACGTCGCATCATGATATTGAAAAATCTGTGACGAAGCAAAGTGATTTATTATTTATGAACATTTACTGATAATTATAATTTTTTCATTCTTGCGATTCCTATACTAATGTTCCAAACGTTTCCAAGTTTCAAAGTAAAGCGAGCAGTTAATCCCAAAAATATTCTGCATAACAGCGTGTTTATCAGGTTAAAAATTATATTAAAATAGCAAATAAACATATCAATGCGTAAATATAATACAACGCCATTTATCCTTAATTATATCGATATGGTTTTTTTTTTTAATCGTAATTATAATAATGAAACAGTTATAACAGTTCTTGTAATATATTCTACCTCTTGTTATTGAAATTTATATTAATTTTTTAATAATAAATAAAAGTTAAGTCTTTAAAAGTAGTTATAAAGTAATATTTCTAAGAGGGACTAACGATTCGCCTCGAATAAATAAGTTACACATTTTTATGTTAATTGTACATATTTTGCATTTATTTGTCTAACAACAGACAAAAACTTGTAATTAAAAATTAATTATAAAAATCTATTGTACAAATGTTATCAGAATTTTCTGGCAGAATTATTCTGAAAAGATCCATTTATGGGGCTTATTTGTGGCAGTTGAAAAGTGAAAGAAATTCCTGTAAAAAAATTCGCTGTAAAAAATATTCCATTGCAGAGTAATATCACCGTTACAGATAGAGACTGAATATTTCGTGAATTGACACGAGCACGAATATGACGATAATAATAAATTGTTATTTCATGCGAAAAAAAATCATGTGCGTACACATATATATTCTTAGCTTATTAATATATATATATATATATATATATATTAATAAGCTAAGAATATTCATCACGTACTGCCAACAAGGTCAGCAATAAAAGTAACGGTGGCGATAATCAAGTGCCTTATATCGATATTATTTGCTGTTCCAGGAGCTTACGGTCAAATGCCTTTCTCCTTACTTGTATACCGGTTCCGCTCCTCTTCGGAGGCAGGCATATCCCTTATGCGTGCGTCATGCGATAGAAAACGAGACGATAAGAAATAGAGCGTGCACTTGCATGCATTACCCAGTCCGACGAATAAATGGCGGCGTATACAACGGTGGACGAAATGAGCGATGAATCACGCATGGTGCGACCGTAACTCTTGAAATGCTGTTTCTCCCTCCGTGGCAAAATACATAATTAAAGCGGCGTCGGGCTGAAAGCTGTCTCTCTGAATCAACTTGGAAATAGGGGCTATCCTGCTGTCTCAGGGAATTCTCTTAGCCATGTGTGTGGCTAAGATTGTCTAAATGCGCACGTTTAACGCTTTAGGCTAACAATAACTATCCGAAATAACTGCACTGAAAGAAAAGTTTGTTGTCTGAATACGGCATTAGCATTTTTCGACTATTTTTGGGCTAACGCAACCAAAAATTGGCTGCCGATTACGGCGAATTAAAAATACTAATACCGTGTTTAACCATCTAAATTGTTGCGGCAGCTAATCTTTTCTTTCAATGTACTGAGCTTCTATCAAACTTTACGGTACTTCGGCAAAATTCGGTATATTATGTGTAACACAAAATATGCGTACTCCAAATTATTTGTGTATCAGTGGCGAAAAAATTCGTATTTTATTTTGTCAATTACACAAAATAAGCATCAAGTACATAAGTATTAATATCTATGTAACAAAGTAGATCAAGAATTACATTATGATTGTTTAACACAGCTATTATAACTTGCAATTTACTATTTCCTCTTCTCTGAAACATATATTTTCGACGAATAATATAATAGCAAGAAAGTCCTCTCTCAGTTTGTGTTGATCCGCACTACTGAACGTACATAATAATCGACACGTAATGTCTGTCGTACATATCTGCGCTTCTTCTTATTGTATATATTTCAAAAGTTTTTTAATTCCTTTTTGGACATACTAAGTTAAATCTCTTACACATGAATTCTGGTGAGTTTTTATTACATAATTTTATTACTTTTTTTTGTTTAGATTTCCGGTATTTTATTTTATTTATGCGTAGATTTTTGTGGTACGTTTTTTTTTTAATTTATCTTTTTTATCAACACTAGAACTTTACCAAGATATTTTTAATACATTTGACGGTTCAATCGTACGGAAATTATGTTGAATTCGAGATCAAGACTCACCCGAACTGCGAATATTCTGAATATGCGATCATTTGCGATAATTTGATTTTATTCTGCGACTTTTTCGTTATGCCAATGTCTGAAGAGGGCTCAAACCGGTAGCCGAAACTTGTAACCTTAATCATTTTTCAATTCATATTCTAATTTTTTGCGTTATGTAATTTTTTTTATCTCTGTTAATTGTAATATATATTTTTGTGTATTTGAAAGGAATGTGTTGACTCTTACTTTGCCCGATATTTATTTTTATTTATTAGCAAGAAACATATTTTTATCCATGCGTAAGAAGTGCGTTAATATTCGATAAACGGGGTGAAGCCCCCTTGAAAAACGAGTAAGCGACTGAAAATTCTGAATAAAAAACCCTGAAATAAAAACCTTTCGAGATGTATCGCAGACCAAATTCCCACCACTCGCGACGTTTTCGGGCCACTCTCGCTTTCTCGAGGAATCAACATTTTTTTGACACGCCGTATGTCTTGTCAGCTTCTCATTTATCATTGTCTTTCGCTCCAACAGTCTAACACTTGGTTTCGTCTCGAGTGTGATCACAGAGGCTGAATGGCCTCTTTTTTTCGCCCGAGAAACGACACCATCGTTACCACAATAGTGCCTTGAACGAGCTAACAAATAATGTAGGTAATAAAGATGGGCGCCAATGAAACATATCTCGTGGTATTCAATTAGTAATTGATACACTCTTGGGCTGAAGGTCCTGTTTGATCAAACGTTGTTAATACACTTCTCTGAGAAATGATTACATTTTTAAATGTGCCATTGCAAATAAAATGCGTAACATAGGAAAGAAATTTTTGGAAATGACTATAATTTTGATGTACAATTATTACATCGTAGATTGTATTCGTGAATAATTTTGTATGTGAGTAATGAGGATATCAGGAACATCTAAAATGGATTTTTATTCAAATCACATTAAACTCCGTTGTATGTATATGTTGGAAATATTTAATATTAAATACGAATAATGATTTATTTATTCAAAGAACGTGAAATTTATAACGAGGAGTAATAATCGATGATCTTTTTAAATTTTGTAATTAATGGCTCCGAAAAATTTCTGACCATATGTTTGTACGGTGGTTTAATTAATTAGTAACAATTTGATGCTTTGACACTTGGAACGTAATACTGATCTATCCCTTTCTTTTCTGTTTCAGGTGAGTTTAAGGAGAGGATTTTTACAAAGCGCAAACGACAATGGAATATCTATCTTCCAGGAAGTATACGCCTCTATTTCTTTTTCATTTTATTCGAAACAAGCGCATCTATGACGAACAATAGCTTTCATGGAATAGCCATGGAAATGCATTACCACAATTGCTTGTATTGCGCTTTATATCACCGTGGTAGGAAATATTATTTTTGCGCGTTCCCTTGGTGAAACCGAGTATTATTGCGCGGCGATAATACAGACAGAAAATCAATTAAATCCGCTGTTTATTTTCGCACTTCCTATTATACGTTGGAACAGAACTGAAATAGCGATATAATGCATTCTATTTCGAAGAGGGTAACGCACTTCTGCAGCCAGTTTGACAGTCTTAAATTATTGTTGAAATTGGCAAATGTGAGATCATTTGAGTCTATGAAAAGATTAAACTCGATCCTTGCTTAATCTTTCTTTTTTATAAAACCAAAAAAAGGGTTATTATTAAAGATACTTAATTGTATAAAAAAGTTAAATGTTTTTAGATTTCAACTTTTTATATCAGGTGCTTTTGTGAGATCGGGATTTTATGATGCTTATATTTGAAACTTTGGGGGATTATTTGGGTGTGTGTGTGTGTGTGTGTGTGTGTTTGTGTGTGTGTGTGTGTGTGTGGGGGGGGGGGGGCTTATTCGCGAGAGCTTTATTGTGGCTTCGATACGGCAAAGAAGCCACTGCGAAATCGCGTGTTTAGAATGAATTCTCAAAGCTCCTGCTTCACAGCTGCATTTCTCGCGTCGACACGGTTTTATTCGAGACCTGATACTTTTATATCTCGCGGGAATATACGCATACGAGCGAGTGTATCGCATCTGATCCACGCCTCTTCGTGCGTTATCGCGAGGAAGCAGATGCACGAATAATGAATTGAGTCTGTCGTAACAACCGATGCTCCCGGTTCACGAACTATGAGGAGCATGTAATGCTTACATGTAGTTTTTAAAATAAGAACATCGATAATGTGCAGATAATTAAATTTATAATAAAAAATGCTAAATATATGATATATATATATATATATTTATGATTTACAAAGAATTTCAGAATGTACATTTGACATTTTTTTTACTAATAATTTAAAACTAATTATGAATTTGATAATTATTTATATTTTGACGATAGTTCTTTATTATGTGACATCTATTTTATAGATATCACACATTCACGAATTATGAGGAGCATGTAATGCTTACATGTAGTTTTTAAAATAAGAACATACATCGATAATGTGCAGATAATTAAATTTATAATGAAAAATGTTAAATACATGATATATATATTTATGATTTACAAAGAATTTCAGTATACACATTTGACACTTTTTTTATTAATAATTTAAAAATAATTATGAATTTGATAATTATTTATATTTTGACGATAGTTCTTTATTATGTGACATCTATTTTTTATAAATATCACACATTTTATATTATATATTTATATATTTGTATATATCGCACATTGTATATAGACATTAATATAGAAGTTGAAATTCTAAATAGTAACTTCAAGATTGTTTTCAAATTCCACACAAATAAATGAAAGAAAAATACAAATTTAATATTGTAGAATACGAATAAAATGAAAAAATGAAAACGTATCTAATATTGTTTTATAACATATGTGTCGGATAGATATTGTGTTAAAATATATGCTATCGAAAGGTAAAGACTTGCAAATCAATTTCGCGAGAAGTAACAACTATGTATAATACTCTTGACTTTAATACACTTTCCGCTTCTTTTTACTACGTCGTACTTTCCACTGCCACTGATTTAAGACGTCATCGACTTATCCGGGAACACGGTGAATCTTTCTTTATACAGTACGTTCTTTGTAGCTCTCGACAAGTAATCGGCGAGAACAACGTTACGCGTTTTTGCCGAAGTTGCGAACGAGAAGTATACGCGACGTAAATACGGGCAGAAAAAAATTGCAGAGGCATAAAAGACGAAGAAGTCGCAAAGAAAAGAGAAGAAAGGAAATGGCGAGACGAGAGAGATAAGGCATCGACGGGGGAAAGTATTATAACCATAAGTGTCGATGATCTCAGCCTCGCATGTGCGCCGAGTGGAGTACAACTGGGTTTGTGACTTATTGCTTAGGCATTTAGAGGGGAAGTTAATATGGGAGGTTAAAAAAAGGAGAGAGAGAGAGAGAGAGAGAGAGAGAGAGGGGATCAAGTTTAGAGAAACAAAGATGGAAGAGAAAATGTGTACGTCACTCTCTAAGTGTGTGGTCGCCAATGCTTAATTACGCTCGACTCGTGAAGTACTCGGGAGTACTCGGGAGTACTCGAAGATGAACGGGTCTGTAGTTGTAGAAATTGAACTAATTATCACTATCGCGTAGTGTGAGTCGTGCATCTTTTGAATCGTCTCTCGAGAGCGTGGTCGAGCCCTCGTTTGTAGCAAAGATCAAGGAATATCGATTCATGTTTTCGAGACAATTAATTTAGGATGTCTTATGGACTCTGCCCGGCAATAAATTTCTTTCTAGGATTTGCGAACGAAATTAATGTCTATCGAATCTTTCAAAGGGATATCTACACGAGGAGAAACTCTCTTCACGATAACTCGTGCGACATAAACATTGATTCTACTATTGAATATTTAAAATTGTCAACTTTTATATTGCTTCCTTCTTATTAGAATTTAACTATATTAACTCCACTCTAAAATTAATTAAAATAGAAAAACGTTTTAATACTCAATTTAATTTACGACACTATCCTAGTATTTCGTGTCCGATTTCTGTTTGTAAATTTTGTTTCGCAAGTTTCGACGAATTGAATTATATACTACATTTTATTATTTTCCGAAATGAAGTTCAAACACGTGCAGAATATTATTTTTATTATTTAATTATTGAATATGTAATATATATTATTTAATTATTGATACATATGATAATTTAAGTTAATATTATTTGATAAATTAGATTATTAAAATGTGATAGATGTTGCTTGAAATTATTTCTAGATTAATCGTTACTATACGGTGTTTTTTGCACTCGTGTGCATGTTAATTGAATTGCAAACAAAATCGTGTACGCATGATATATTTTCCAGAATACGTTTAAAGTATCTCATTCATACTCTCGCGCTTCTTTATACGTTTTTAATATGCAACAATTTAAATAGGCCCAATTTTTCTGATCTTCTAATTTGTGTCACGTCTATGACAAAAGCGTATCTTGTTTGCAATTAAAATTTTAAAGATTACAGCGTTCAATCAATCGCTATGTTATTCGCAACTTAAACTATATCACCTTTCGTGGTCGTATCGTTAATGATTTCTCCGCATCGTCGACGAATCTAAGCGCTCGATAGATTGATGATCGTTTCAGATAATTTCATTAAGCTCAATTTGTTTCGATCTTATCGTGAATCCTGATAAGCTATCTCGAAATATCCGAGTTTAGTTCCGCATTGTTGTTTCGCCTCCTTGTAATAACTGGGTCTTTTTTTTTTGCACTCGGGATTAGCATGTGTTCGCGCACCTGCAGCGGCTCTCTCTCACCTGGAGAAGAATGCAAGGACGACATTTGATGATCGCAATGTGCTTCTCTCGGGAAAGGCGGAACGCATCTGCTCGAGAACGACGATGGTCGCGTGCCTGGCTGCGTCCCAATTACGCTTAATTATTATCGCGATAATCGGCATTACCGGGATGTCGCGATCGACGGTATAGATAAGTGGCTTGCGAAGCATACTGCCCGTCCCGTTCTTTCATTTTTCTTTTTTTTTTTTTCTTTACTGCATTTGACGTTCCGCTCGCCAGCGTGACGATTCATGGCACAAGATAATCGGAGAAGCGATATGAATAATGGAAAAAATATATAAATGACTAGCGCCATTCGCGTACATCAACATTAGACAAGGCTGGAGGATTTGGGTCAATTTAATTAGCAATTTACGACACCTGCGTGTCACACACTTATACTTAAAGTTATTTAAGGAAATCGGTGAAATCGTTTGCGTGCTTTCGAAACGTAAGAATGGAAATGGGAAAATTTCTAAATAACATTTAATTTGTTGTCGTTATTAGTAAAGTCTTGAAAGTAGTAAAAGGAATATGTATGTAGTACAGTGTAGTAAGTATCAAAGTGTAAATACGTCATGCAACTCGACTGAATGTAAATATTAAAATGATTTTTGTAAAATCTTGTAATCTATAAACCAAGACAGATTGTCGTTATAAAAAGATATGTCGCATTTGCTGAGATAGGTAGTTCAGAATGAACAGTCTGCCATAAAGCATATTGTTTGAAGAAGAATAATGGTAAAAGTGATTACGGCAAGCTTACTTCCGGTCATTTACTACAGGCTTGGTAGACGATTTTTCAGGATTCTAATGATCATATTCCATGCCCTAACTTAAACCGCATTTATCCTTGATGAATTATAATTCCTGAAAACGATTATACATTTTTTTCCATCATATTCGTCTTTGAACAAATATATATAATGAGGCTCGAAAGAATCTATCAGTGAAAAATTCTATATTTTTCGTGTGAATGTAACGAAACAAATAAAATATATGTTTCAACCCTTCAATTCGGGTCCTTCAATATAAAATATAAATCGAAATTGCATAATTAACGCGCATTTCAAGTTGATGATACCCAACAATTAGTTCGTTCTTCTTTATCCAAATGCCAAATTAGCTGCGTAATGAATAGCCCAATGATTATTAAAATTATTACATTATATTAGGTTGAGTAAAAAGTCATCGCGTATTTTTTAGCTCAAAGTTGTATATACAATATCTTCGTCAATAATGAATGAAATTCAAATTTAAAAAAAGGGTTTTAAAGCTTGAAATCTCTACTTTTAAAAGCTTATCACATTTTTTAAGTTTATATGAGTTTGATAATTTTTACATACCAAAAACTACGAGCTGAAAAAGACGAAAAATTTTCTTCTCACTTTGTGGATTTGTAACGTGTCCAAAACGAATTTGAGAAAATTTTCGATTACCTATCGTGAAAGCTTGATACTTTCCCTACAAAATCGTTTTTTTTTAATATTCCTACGACTTTTGATTACTGAGTTATCGCGGATTAAATAAAAGAATTATTTTGACTTTAATTGCTCATAACTCCATTAAAAATTGTCGTATCGTATAATTTAAAAAAGAGATTTTTAAAGCTGAAACTTTACTCTATCAAGATATATTTATATTGTTGGTAAGAAAGTAATTGCGGTTTTTACTGATAGATGTCTTTTAAAAAAACGCGATGACTTTTTACTTAACCTAATACAATAATAATAGAAAACTTATAAAATATGCATTGCGTCACTACGTAGAATCACATCGCTCGATCAAATGTAATTTCGATTTATATTTTATATCGATAAGCGCCCGAATTGAAGGGTTGAAACGTATATTTTATTTGTTCCGTTACGTTTACACGAAACATAAAGAATTTTCGCATCCGAATAGCTGATGTAGGCTCCGATGGGCTTTTTCACATTTTTCACTGATAGATTCATCTTTGAATTGATCGTTGATTTGAGGATTTGACGCAACTAAGACTCAACCCACTTTTCCTAGAACTTGGAAAAAAATCTTACTTGATTGATGAACAATTTTAATAACGGCAAAAACATTTTTGAAAATTAAATCTAAATTCACCTGGCTTTTGACCTAACTATTCCCATTACTAGTTTCGCTTGAAATTATTATTGCACTTAATTCTTCGATTAGCATCGTTCGGCATAAATCTTTCGGCACTCGCAGCGCTTTTTCACGAGCACGAGCTCGCTGACATGGAAATAAAATGTATGGGACCCTCGTCCCACAAACGACGGCGATTTATCGCGAACTGTGAACGATCGTTAGAGCCCAGTGCGCACCCGTCGAACAACGAGCATGGTTGTATGTTCGAGTGCCGGAGTATAGTTCATGATTAAAGGTGATCTCACATCATCAAGGACAATCGCCATTTTTTGTGGAGCGTGGGAGGTTTTAGATTTAGATAATGTCGGTTCAATTTAGAATATCGAAAGGAAATTACGACTTTTAACATATTACAATACATGTGTTTCGATGAATTAAATAATATAATTTAAATTCTGAACAAATAAAGTTCTTTTTTTTTTTATAAACAATAAGAATGTTCGATTAATTATGTTATTTGATTGTTACAAAAAAAATTGGAGGATTGTATTTCATTATTTATAGTTTTAAAATTATTCGATAAATTAAACATTAAGCGAAGTGTTTTCTGTAAATTGAGAGAAATGTTTTTGGTACGTACAGTCCTAGTTCTGTTGATATGTAATTAACAAAAATTTTCTTACTTTTTCATTTAAAAAAATTGTATTGCTCTAATAATAATCTTGGAATGATAAAAATTGGGTTGTCCCGATTAAAATTTGGTCATTCTAATCAAACTTTGCTTAGAACAGCACAATTTTCAAATGAAAAAAATAAGAAGGCTTTTTCGTTAGTGTACACGTACCAACAAAATTATGGTTGTACCTATCAAAACGTTACTTTTAACGTAGATTGACTAATTACAGAGACTATTTTTGAAATTAAGATCGCACACTGCTACAATCTTTTCAATCCTTAATAAGTCTTCAAACATGAAATGTTTGTATTTTAAATTAAATTGCTGAAGTGTTTTCTCGTCCTAATTAGTTTTCTTTATTAACGAAATAAATGCCGATTCCAATATTTATCCTCTCTATTTCCGGCGTGGAGAATCGCTACGTTTTTGAAGGGGGGGAGGGGGGGGGGGAGTTTATTAATTCATTAATGCACGCCCTCGGCATTAATGCGTTGATGCAGACATCGTTAGAGATATCGGTTGGCACGTTTGCTGTATTTGCGCGACCCAAAAGGGCTTACGCCAGCCTAATTTATCCGCGTATCATTCAATTCGAGCTTAGTGGTACGAATACCGAATACGACGAGTATGCTCCACTAAATGCACAACAGCGCACGCACGAGGGTCCTCGCTCTCTTTCTCTTCATTCACACATAGGGACACCGGCAGCCTAAACCGAGCGCCCACAAAAGCCCTATCGAACGGTCTCGACTGACCACAACTGAAGGGGGAAAGAAAGCCCTTTCTATTGGAAGTATTACAAAGCACACGTACTTCGCCTCTGGCTCTGTTAAGCGTGCCGCGTAAAACGACCGTTTTGTTTCTCAATGCACAAAAAAAAAAGGCCACACGGCTTTCTTTAATTTACATAGCGAACGGTCAGGATAGTCGATAGAAAGGCTGCGAGATCTACATTCACCGTTTTGTCCATTTTTTTAAAGAATAAAAAAAAATATGGGAAAAATTTAAATAATAAATCCTGTTTTGTGATATTACTATTCTTAAACAATGATAAAAACATTTAAGTGCCCTCCGTGTTACTTTGTGCCGAATATAAAATGACATAAAAAAATGATATCTTGTTTATGCTATTTCTTTAAAAGTTGAGTTCTTAATTTATTTCTATTTTAATGTGTCTAAAACCCGATCTACATAGCAGTCCGCAACTCGCGTTCTGCGTCTCACTTAGATCGGGCTTGTACGAGGTAAAAATGGTGGAGTGAATTTTATTCAGAAGTTTTCTTATAAAAAAAAAGATTTGCAGGTATAAAGTTACATTTTGAGGATTATTAATAGGGAATTGCATGCAGAATTTCTGCACGCATAATTTCTGAAATTTATCAAAAGCAAGAAAATATACGTTATGCGCTGTCTTAATTCTAAAACATAACACTCTTTTCATTTTAAGTATTTCAATATTCAACATTTTTAATACCTCACCTTCAACAGGTTATTCATTTCACGCATCATTCATGAGTTTGAATTATTTAATTTTTTCTAATTCGAATTCAGACAAATTCAGACAAGAGCGACGAGGAGAAAAGTAGATCTACCGGATTCTACGTGCCGAGATGGCTTGCATCGGAAATATGGTAGTCGTCGCGTAGCTGCGAATCGGAGATGCGCGGAACTGTATAGTTACTCGTTGAACCCACGTAGTGGAGATAAAGCACGTTTACCTGGAAGGGAATAATTATTTGGCGCAAACCAGTTTCGCGGACACGACGCTTATGTACAAAGGAGGAGGGCCTCCGCTTCGGAAACACCGTCGTGTTCGAGCCGTGGGACATGGCGTTTCTGCCGGGCGGGAGGGCCGATTCCGTTTTAATTAAACGTCGGCTTACGCCGCGCGCCGTAAATCGCCGACGCCGTCGGTTCACCTCGTCGCGCGTTTTCGAATTAATCTCGATTTTCGCCCGGAGGTGCGCAACGCGTTTCGCGACGTCGGAAACGATAAATTCCCCGAGGATCTTCCAATAATTCACACGCGCATCTCGTCCCGTGCATCTTAAGATATATCCAGGCCACTAGGCTGCAGATGTTTCCATCCTTTTGAGAATCCGAAGATAAATCCGAGTAAATATATACCGAGTCCTGCTCTACAAAATTATTATTCAATCTCTCTGCTTATTTAAGATGCTACTTTTGTCAAGTTAATTCGCAAAATTCTCAATTACCTTTTAGATAGAGTTTAAATTTTTTAGTATACTTGAGTAAAAACAAAAACAAAAATAGAGAAAAACGTTAAAATTACACAGAAAAAGAAATGATCTTAAATCGACGATATTATGTTCGTATATAAGTAACAATATTGCAAGCTCGCTTCAAAGATAGTTTTAATTTGATTAAATTTGTACTGATGCAGGATTTTTAATCTTAAATTGAGAATAAAAACACTTACATCAACATAAATTCAATCAAATCAAGACTAAAATTTTTAAAGCAAGATTACAATATTATTGCTTATATGTGAACATATGGTAACAGTGTCGATTTAAGACAAATGTTTTTTTCTATGTGGTAACAATCATGAATATATAATGATAATGATAAAAGATATCAGATACAAGATGTTAATATATTGTATTTACTTAAATATTTACTAACATTTGTTCTTGTAAATTATACACAATATATATTATATTTATATATATATAAATTTTAAGAAATAACGCGAAAATATGCACGTTTAACTCCTTTCTTGGTTTAATGAAATTCTTTATCTATGCAATTAAGTCATTGAGAAACTCGTGGCACGAGTTTGCCGGTTAATAATTGGTTGTGATGTCCATTCGTAAACTACTGTTCTCGTAACAGCTGGCCATTACGATAATTAAGGCACGCGAGAAAGATGCCGACTATTTTAATTCCCATATATAAAATAATCGTATATTCGAACGGAGCTTAGCTTCGGACAATGAGTACATAATTGTCTGTAACTAATAAATATAATTGCCCTGCTTTACAAATCGCGATCTTTTTGTTATTAAAACCTGTAATAAGAACGAACATGTAATGTCACGAAGTGCAAAACGTGTACCTACATATGAAATAAGACATAATTATTATATGCTTATTTTTATAAAATGATTTTTTATAATACAAATAAGTACCGAACCTAAATAAAAAATATATTGAATAAGTTTTTACGTCTAGACTATAAAATCTATCAATCGACATTAAATCAACGAGCGTTTTCGGAAGACTGCTGGAAAACCAACATTCGTATTCTTTGTAATTATATTGTTTTGTATATCGACTTTTGATTGTTTGTTGCCGTACGTTAGTTGAACCTTAGAATTTCACAATTTTCGGAATTTTGGATGTATCTGGTCAAAGATATATACTATGTACATAGTAGATGTTTTGTTTCTAGTATTCATTTTTATCGGATTTTTTGCATGATTTATGGTCACTTCAACTATTATATCAGCTATTATATAGAATATGTTAGTTTACCTTTCTTGCCATAGGATCTATTTTTATCAAATTTTTTACATGGTTTATGATCACTTTAGCTATTTTATCAGCTATTACAGAATATGACAGTTTATCTTTCTTGCCGTCATATATTTCATTACTCCGTTTTATGATTTTATGGTTTTTTCAAATATTTTATTTGAATACCTATATATCTCTATTTTGCAGATCCTTGAGAAACTTTGTTTAGTTTTCATTTTTATATCTTATACTATATCTCACAAAAAGAATTAGAGCTTGAGTAATCTCTATGCGTGTTGCATGTAGTAAATTTCTTTCGTTTTTTCCTTCAGTTTTCTTATGTATTTGATTTGCTTTACGTCATGCAAGATTTTTCTTTGAAGTTTATATTTTTTTGCGAATTTCTCTCTTCCTGAAAAGTTAAGTCTCCTGTAATCTCGTCTCCTATATTTCTACCTTTAAAAAAGATTAGAGTCATTGTAATCTCCTTCTCTAAGCAATTATTCAACGTTTCTATTTCTCGTGTTATAGAGCAGCATTTCAGATTGCGTGAACGAAAACAATCAAGAGGTTCACAGAGCGTAATAAGATAATATGAGATAAATTACCTATGTTCTAAGTAATTATTATTCTCTTGAAATTGTCACTTTTCAACAAAGAAAATAAATATGATTAAATATAAATCATTATGTGAAACTTTCACTTAATTAGCATACATAAAATAATTCTTGAATCATATTTAGTTTTCGGTCGAATAAGCTTGGAACTGTTTTTCGACCGATCTGTCCAGTAGATAGTAATTTCTCTACCGTCAATTATAACGTTGTAGGCGATTAAACGACGTATGATATGAGGAGAAAGTTTCTTATCCGGTTTCTGATTATTAAAATCTTTGTCTTTGTTTTATTCAATTTCTCCAACTAGCGATAACGTTGCGTTTGTTGTAACAACACTCTCAACACTTTCACTATAATGTCTTTTCTCAGGACAACATTTGTAAGTAAAATTATAAGTACTTTACAATAATCTTACAGTTATATATATATATTATAAGTACTCGATTTTTTTTCAGTTTTATTATAATTGCGCGAATATTATATTATCGAAAAAACGTAATAATTATCTTATACTTCCATATTCTTTTTTGAACTATTATATTCTAAAGGAGGAGAAGAAACACGAATTTACATAAAGATCTTTTTTCAGTAACAGCGTTCTTTGTCCTGATGAAGTAAACGGCAAGGTTCACGAAACGTTGGCAGTAGCAATGGACAAAAACATGGCGATAACCCGCAAATCTTATGTAGCATCTTTATTTTGTTATTAATATGAATATTTCTTTTTAACAAAATAATGTTTTAAACATAATCGTAGGGTAAAAGTCGTTTTCAAGCATAGTGAACACCTGCAAATTAGCTTTGCTACCTGAATTCTAGCAACTTGCAATTAGAAATTAAGTTTCCCAGCACCTCTGCATAACCGGTGAAATATCGCAATACTTTTTACGAGAATATTGCGTGCGGCGCAGCGTATTGCTAGCATTTGAAAAATACGTCAAGCATTTCCTGGATGTTGCGTGCGGTTCCGCAATCGTACTATACGAATGTCCCAGAATCTCGGACCTAACCTCTTTTTTATTCGTGGGTTTTCTGATCTCAACATCGATATTTCTCTCCTTCTTACATAAGTATCTTTGGAATTTGGTCTCAAATATTTTTAAATCAGATTTAGAGAAATTCTTCGCAAATTAAACGAGGAGCGAATGAAACTTCTGCTCTCTATTGTGATTCGTAAACCTAATTCAGGAGTCAGTAAAAAGCCATAAATATATTTCTCACCGTTTAATGGCTACACCCAGAGAACAGGTTGCTTCGATTTAAAGAAATGTTTCTTTGCTATACGGTTGAAGAAAAACATTTCTCTGATCTGTGAAGAAATTTCTTGGACTTAAACATTTTACAAAATCAAGCAAAATATTTATTTGATTTAAAGAAATTATGTTCAAATCTAAGAAATGACGTTCAAATCATGATTTCTTGGATTTGATATAATACATAATTTCTTGAAATTAAATACGGAAAGATTTTATTAACTTTAGATGGAAGGAATATTCCAAATAAACAGAAAATGGCTTGACAAGTGTGAGCATACGCGACTCCGGGAAAATACTGGGTTGTTCGGAAAGTAATTTCGTTTTTTCCCAACAGAGGACTTATTGTATTTTTTCACAGCCAACTTCACAGTTAAGCCGCATAATCATATATTTTGACAGCTGATATAACAAGGCTTGCTTGTGAAAAAAGTTCGATTGATTCTACGCAGTAGTTTTTGGTTGGTGCCCTATCAAATATGGAAAGTGAAAAGCAGCATTTTCGGCATATTTTACTTTTTTACTATCGAAAAGGTAAAAATGCTGTTCAAGCAAGAAAAACATTATCCGATGTGTATGGAGAAGACGTATTGACAGAACGCCAGTGCCAAAACTGGTTTGCAAAATTTCGATCCGACAATTTTGATGTCGAAGATGCACCACGTTCTGGAAGGCCAGTTGAAGCTGACGAAGACACAATAAAGGCATTAATTGATGCAAACCGGCGAATAACAACTCGTGAGATCGCTGAGAGATTAAATTGATCGAGTTCGACCGTTCATGATCATTTGGAACGCGTCTGATTGAAAATCGTCTTTCATTTTCATAGAAGAAAAAACGAAATTACTTTCCGAACAACCTAATATTTCAGAATTATTATTCCAGTGCAACTTTACGCGTTCAGAATTGCGTTCTAAGCACGTGGCGTGCCTTCCGTAACCAGGCGATCGCCGCCGATCCCACGCTCCTTGCATAACGTGACTGACCTACCGTACGGTCGGTAGTACAACATGTAGTGTCTAATATCTGGTCGAGGCTCTGACGCGGCGAATGTTGAAGCCGAGCTAAAAGGATATTCGCGCTAGTACGCGCGGACGTAAAAAAGAAGTCATTTGTGCATGGCATTTGACCTGCCCATAAAGTGGCGTCATAATTTCCATCAGCTTAACGAATACAGTTAACACGTGTTTCAACGGCAAACAAATACAGTTAAGTTGATTTTAACGGCGTTTTCTGAAGTGCGGGAAGTGCCAAATAATTCGTGTTCGTTTAACTCTCGTGAACTTTGCACGGATATTATATATTGTATGGTAAAAATATTGAGATAGAATTTAATAGAATAGACTTTTTAGAACGCGTGTTATATTTTATGGGACACAAATCGACAATGTTGTCAAGCGAGGGCTGATGCAGTAAGTCTCTTCCGTAAAGAGATATAATCATCAATTCAACTTTATAATAATATATATATGGCTGGAGTGTTTTCTTCTTTCAATAAATCTTCGCTTTCTTGTCCTCTCTGCCTTTCTTGCTCTATCCATTAGATAATTTACCACAATTTATCCGCAGGTGGAACGATTGACTCTGTATCGATTTTATTTCATATTACTTTATTTTTATAGTTCGAACACTTTTGCATTTCTTGTTTCTATTATGACGCTGCAACATCGTGTTATATTATGAACTATAATGTAACACGATGTAATAATCCAACGATTACGCTTTCGCGTAACGTAAGTACTTTTAAAAGATTAATGGCTTTGCCTCACATGTAATACGGAATGCTTTCTATAACTGCAGCCTTACAGCGAATCGTTAAACAGATTCGATAACCTACTTCAAATTAACTGCGAAGCCAATTAAATGATTCCACTATTTTTGTACTTATCTTCCTATTAGTGTTTCTTGTCTAGTATCATTAATCAACCATTCGCCTTGATATCTTTATCATTGTCCGTAAAGAAAGAGGAGAGAGGAATTTTCACGTAAACACATAGTTTGAAAAAAAATTATCCATTTCCGACAGTTATCCGCAATACTTGTTTCCTTCCCAGAACTCTTCAAGCAGGAATGGAAAACCTCAATGTACCTTATGGTCGAACTTGCCGAACGAAACAAACAAAAAAAAAACCGAAAAAGGAACACGAACAGGAAGTCTCGTCATGGAAGGACATGTGTATCATTAGGAGAAAGAAGCCTCATGCGATTCCTTTAGATCCTTTCTTTTTTCAAATTGATACGACGAAGGAAATTTAATGCGAAGGTTTCATGCTTTCTTTATCATTTTTCCACGTGACTGCGGAACGAGATTCACGAGATTTAGCAGAACAGCAATTAATTAATTTTACGGTATCAATACGAGCGAACTCTTATGTAATTATGCGTAGTGTAATTATGTCTAGAGAATTGTACAGTCACGTGATAATTTCTAGAAAAAGTAGATTAGCTTCTGAATGAATTTAATTAAAGAATTCGAATGGTTTACTTTAATTGAGACTATAAGAGGATGTCCTAAATATTGTAAAATTCTGTTAATTCTTCTTTCTTTTAATTCTGAAAAAAAAAAAAAACAGATTGGTCTAACGCCGTATTGAATCATACGCTATAAAGATTACCTTCGTGCACCTGTAGAAATTGGAATGTTAAAACATTTACGTTGATTTCAATCACCACAGGAAGTGTTTCAACTAGCATCCGGAGCATAGATCCGGAAATCCTAGGTACACTAATACGGAGATAAAACGGTAATGTCGGAGTTTACGTAACCGTGTCGCGATTTCCTGTAAACGCTGCAATTAATTACTTATGCATACTTGCCTTGAATACTTGCTCCATCGAAGATCCTTGAAATATTATAGTTGGCGGTAGTCAATGAAGTTTTACTTAAGTTTTTCTTTTGTTTTTTTACGTAAATTTTTACTAAGACAGTTATCTTTTTTATTAAGAATATCAGAAAATTTTATTGGATTTTGATTAAAGATAACGTTAACGATAACGGTGCAACTCCTTATAATTATGATTTTTCTTACGATGTGAAATAGAAAAAGAAACATATAAACGTTGTAAATTGATGCCTTAGATGTCATTAAATATATTCCCAGAGGATTTGAAAGCCTTGTTGGTATACGCTCTCTCTCTCTCTCTCTCTCTTTCGCCGACATTTCTCATTAATATCTTTACTATTTCATAGCAAGAATAGATATCAGCGTCCTATTCAACAAAATTGATTCCCGACTTCCGTAAGTCCTCGATTATTTATAATAATAATTATATCGATTAAATCACGTTTGATGATTCATAACGATGCTTTTATCTGAATAAATCATAGAAAATCCAATCTTACCGTTAGCGTTTAGTAATTTCATCGATCATTTGTCTTCACTGCTTTTTTTTTATTTTTGTAAGTCTTTAATATTTTATTCGATTTTACGATTACGAAAGAAACTATAATAGTTGTACATCTTAAAATTATATACGATGTACACACACATCTCTTAAAAGATTATGAGACGTAAATATTTTTTATCTTTTTATCTTTAATTTATTATTTGGTACAGTTGTAACATTTTGTTGTAATTCAACTGCCTGTGCGAAAATCGAATCTGAGCCTTTACTTTATTCTTGACAAGAAACAAGAAAATATATATACAATATAACGTATTTTTTTATTGCTATTTATTGTGTCCTCTATTTTTTTAATCACGACTGCATGATATTTATTAAAATACATTTTCATGATTAATAAATAATAAAATGTTTTAAATAAAAAATTTCATCAATTGAAAAAATTGTATTAGAGTTAAACTTTTTATCATCTTCGCGAGCATTTGTACTTACGATTGATTAGTTTAATTTTCGTTGCACTTATTCAAACGACAAACGTTACTCGTTGTCAAGATTTAATTAAAGTAAAGCGCGTCAGAGTGCCCGGCTTTTCTTTCGCTTTTCATTTCGTGCGCGGTGAAACGGGAATTCTCGGTCGGTGCTGCAATACGGCAAAAAGGGACGGCTTTATTAAAAGTGAAACAGCTTTGGCCGGAAATTATACGTGCAGACGTGCTACCCGAAACGGAAGAGACTCGAGCGGAGGAAACATTCTGCCCATCTCTGTGAACCGACACTTTGAAAATCCATCTTTTACTTTGCACGTCATCCCACAATGTGTATGCCCATTATGCGCCTCGCATAATGCATCGAATTTTGTCCGTTAAACATCAGTGGTGGTCTTATTTGAGAAAAAAAAAAAAAATTCATTTGTTTGGCGTAACCATTTTCCTCGCAGCAACTGTTGAAATGCGAGAAAGACAAACTGCAATATATAGTAGAAATACTTCTCCGTAGGAAATTTTTAAAATTGTTATTTATCGCGCTATTTAACGCTACGAATTAATGTATCGAAGCTATCGAGTACAAATCCTTTTATGGTATCCTGATAAACTATGCAGGTGCAGCGGGTCACAAGCGACACTGAGAGCCAAAGTTATGTGAGCTAACTTGGTAAGCGTTGCAAAGTTATTATGGAATATCCGATGAGCGTAACACTTGGCTCGTAACTTGCGATTGATCAGCATGTACTAGGCCAATGGAATATTAATGGGTGCATTGACTTAGTTGGATTAAAACAACATCCCGTTTGCTTTCTAAGCCGAACTTTCCCAGACGCTTTTCTTACGTGGACTATAATTCAGGAAACGTGAGTGCTAGTAGAATCGATTTGGCGCAATTTCACTTATGACGACTAAATAATTTAATCGTACGTGAATAATGATCGAGTTCTACGTCGAGACTCAACTGTGACCGAGCTGTGAATATAACGAATACCCGAACATTTGCGATAATTAATTTTGTACTGCGCTTTTTTTCGATAAGTTAATGTCTGAAGAGGGCTCAATCCGGTAGCCGAAATTTGTAATTTATTTCTATCTAAACTGAGTTTTTATTATTTTTTATATTTTATTATATATTTTCTTCAATTTTACTTTTCTCTATATGTAATTTATTCTTTTAATTGTATGACTTTTTTAAATAAATGTGTTGTCTCTTACTTCGCCCTTTATTTATTGTTATTTATTTTAAATAATCCAACGCGGTCGACTTGTTCCGTCGAGTGGACCGTCATATGCATTATCAATCAATGTTTATAACTTTGATTATACAGAGAATTATAGTATATAGATCTCGAATCTTATCTGCGAAATAAATTATATCATTTGCATAACATCTAATTACGTTATACCTACAACAATTTTTATGACATCCAATTATCTTTCATATTTTATCGTTAAAGATTTTTTTTCGTATCGTACAGAATATTTAAATCTGTCGAAACATTCGTCACAATAGCTTTTTTATAACTTATAGCTCTAAGCAATATATCACATAACGCAACAAAATACAATTTTATGCATGCCATATATATATTTGAACGTTTTCGGGAGAAACATTATCCCTGAGATCATTATCGGGAAATATAAATGTAGAGAGAGAAAACAGCGTATCTGTTTCGACTTTCATGTGACAAACGACTTTCGAATTTATGCGCTGCCATGTGCGACACCACGTAGGTAGGTAGGTATGTAAGCACCACGGTGTCCCAAATGTGCAACTCTCTGGAGAACGACAGATTAGTCGCGAATGTATGCGTGAATTTATAGTCGCGCGAACAATACCGCTCGCGTCCACAAGCGGTGGTTTCGGCTCGCGTTCCGAATGTCGATATTTAGGAATCCGTTTGTTCAAGTTACAATGCGTTCTCGGCAATTCTCTTCCCGTTACGCGTTGCTTGTTCAGGTGAAGCTGCAGCATATCGAACGCGAGCATACTACAATATGTAAAATGAATAGGTCCGTGTTTGAACTATAGATGGAGCAACGTGATGTACAAAATCTTTGTATTTCTCTGTGACGCATACTTATAGTCTCTTATACATACATGTTCCAGTACGTACATACTATACAGTGCAATAGAGGTTAAGTAAAAATAAAATGTTATATTTGAACATGATTTATTGATATATCAATAAGCGAATTCATGTTGCTTTATGAAATATGTACAAGATTAATTCTACTTATTATATTTGACCAGGATTTGATGCTAAATTAAAAAGTTAATTAATTTTAACTTAACTTAGTTACGAGTTTTAGACTTTTAACTTTTTAACTTAATTTAGTTACATTTTATCGGTAACTATATTAACTTTTTAATTTGACCTTTTTAATTTGAATAAAAATAAACACTGATAAACAGTGAATATGCTGTGAGGAAGGAAAAATGCAAAAAATTGTGTAAAATTACAATCTTAAAATCGAAATTATAAAACGGTCTTTTTTCTTTTTCTTTTTCTGTTTTTTTGGTTGTTTATTCGGACCAAATTTAACTTTTAACTTTTCAATTTTACTTTTTTTATTAACTTATTTTAATTTCTAATTTAATTATTTTTATTATGAATTAACTTGTATCTTAACTAATGTAAATTAAATTTTCAAGACTGTTAATTTTAACTTAACTTAGTTTTAAAAAAAGTTAACTTATCCAACTTTGTATTTATTAATAATGTAATCGTCTTAACGGACTCTTCCAAATTCAACAACAAAAAATCCAAAAATTAGGGCGAATGAGAGTCAGCGTGATATTTAATACGCCATTTTAAATCTTTATTCCAGAAAATAGAAAATAGTACAATACGTTTCAGTTCACTTTGGAACCAGTAATATAACTTCAAAATGTTAATCCCTTCATGTCCAAGAAAACATCACCATCAGATTAACAGATTTGATGTTGTAATCCCAAGACTAGAAGGAATTTGTCTCGACATTGGATCAAAACCAATTAAAATTTATAATCACTAAAAAGTATCAAGTTAGAAAACGCATGTTGATCGGAACTCGAACGAAACATGACACTGTCATCAACATGCGTTTTCGAACTTGATACTCTTTAGTGATTATAAATTTTAAGTAGTTTTGATCCAATGTCGAGACGAATTCCTTCTATGTCTTAGAATTACAATTTGTTTACCTGATTTTTATAAAATTTGCAATCTGTATAATATCTGTATTATGTAATAAAATTTACCAAAGTGAACTGAAACGTACTATTTTCCATTTTTTTGGAATAAAGATTCAAGATTGCGTATTAATTACCACGCTGACTCTCCTTCGCCCTGATTTTTGGATTTTTTATCGCTTGTATTTATTGTGATAATATTTATTATAATAAATATTTTACAATTAGAATTTCTCAACTCAGTTTTATCTTATTGGACAATCGAAATTCGATTATCAAGGTGTTTGTTATTAAAAACTGGAAATCCGCTGATAATCACAAAATTTTCCGCAAACAAAAATTAATCTTCTCGAATTTGTTATTCTACGACTGAAAACGCGTTCGATAGGGGCTGAGGTATCTCGTGTCTATTGTTACAAGCAGAAACATTATATTTCAAACGTAACGATTAGGGTAATCACGGAACATCCCACGCTTGATCCAATTGAATCCGCGCCGATTCACGATTTTACTCTTCTTACCTCGAGAATCGGAGACCAAGGATTGTTCGCGCAGCTATGCCTCTGCGAGTCGCGTATACTATGTATATGCATTGTATGGAGAAACGCAACGAGACCGTACGCATACGTACTCGCGTATACGTACGTATATACACAACAGAAATGCGAGAATTGACGTTTACGGCGACGCGCACAATGGGACCACACCGCCGCTCATTTTGCGAGCGCGTAGCCGCCGATGTAAATTGTGTTTGGTCATCCTCCGCCTATAAATAATTCCGCAGTGGACAATGGCGCAGTGGACAGATGAGAACGCCCTTAAAACCATCCCATTTTGCAACGAGCGATCGAGCCTGAGATGATTTCTTGATGAAAAATTACGGAGGGGCGGAAAAGGACTCGTGGAAGAAAATACCGATCCTCGATCCGGCTCACGAGGGAAATGTATCGAAATGCGTTGCGTCCAAAGCAATCGATGGCATCCGCTTCATTTGGAAGCGTGTGTCAACGAGCCGAAAAAATGCAAACGCGATGAGAGGGAGATTTTTGTATACCGCAAATATATATGCGACAAATTGTAAAATACGCAATTTCGTTAAATTACACGGAAAAAAGGATTGGCTGCTGCAGCAAATTAAATGGTAAAATGTGGCACAGCACTGTTAATTGGCTGTAGCAGCTAAATTTTAGTTGCAGCAGCCAATTCTTGATTGCCTTAGCTTATCCGCAATGTCAGTATAGGATATTTGATAGGCTAATCAAAAATTGACTGCTGCAGCCCCAATTAAAAATGCTATGCCATATTTTATCATCTAATTTGCTGCAGCAGCCAATCTTTTTTTTTTTTTTCAGTGTACATATAATTTATATTACACATATATAGGATGAAAATATTAAATGCAAATCAGACAGTTCCGGATTACATATTATTTAAATAATTATAGTATTTTCCATCAAACGATGCGTATCACAAGATTCTTTAGCATTTGTTTTATTTTTTTTCGAATGTTAGTTGTTTTTTATTTATTAATAACAGCGCTACACATTTTATTAATGTCCTTAATTAATAAAACGCAACAGATAGGCTAAAGTTACTAAGGTATGTATTTAAAAAAATTCATTCAAACTGTAATGCCATAAGAATTGCCTTATGGCTTTTACAGGAGGTAGTAAATAGCATTAGATTTCATGAAGAAAATTAATATTATGCTCAGTTGAAATTAAATCCAAATAGGATAAAGCATTTGGTGAATTGATCTGCAATTAATACATGGGATCTAAATATGAATAATTGTCATTGTACTTGATTTAATTAAAATGAAAATATAAAACGGTATCGAAATGAAATAAAATTCATATTGTAATTTTTATGATCGATTATAAAATATTTTATTAAAATTGTTCGGTATCGTTCTGGATAAAAATATGATAATTTTTTAAAAGAGTGATTCACAACTAGTTACTCTTATACTCGTAAAAATACAAAAAGTATACAAACAACAAATTTATAAAGTGATAAAATAATAATGCTACAGAATACACTAGAAAAGAGAGGCGTATGTCGCCGTCAGAGAAAATTGAAATTTTTTTATCTAGATACACAACTTTAGCGAATTTATTTTAAAGTTTTATTCCTACTAGTGAGTGTTCTCTTCTAAATTAAAAGACTGAATAAATGTATACTTCGTGTATTTTTTATTTAATTAATGGTTCATTTATTCGAATCAATTATTTGAATCAGTAAATAAAATAGCAGTTTAAGGAAGAGAGAATCTATTTAATTGAACGATTTCCAGTCCGAGCAATCTAGCTACAATCAAAGCGCGATAAAACACGGCTCTACGATCGTTGACATTTATTCGCAATAGCAGAAAGTTTGCTCCTAACGAGACTCGTAAACGTATGGCCGACGATCTTTAATGTCATCCGCGAGTGACGAGATTTGCATACGAGGTCGCGCGCACGAACGCGCAAATCTTCATGAACTGAATCCTGTGCCGGTGTGCTAAATCATGCACAATGGTATTACATTGTATTTATGGCTGTTAATGACCAGGGCAGTGTGAGATCCCCCTCCCGCGAGGTAGTGCATAATAAAGCGATAAATTAAAAGTGCCAACCCCACGTTCACTGGCCTGTGCTTTTTTTCGCCGGGTTAGCAATTGTCCTAGAGTTAATGGCGTGTGAATCTCATGAATCGCGCTGATCAGTAGCGGTGGACCTGTAAGTCTCGCTAACCTTTTCGGTCCACATGGTCGACTTAAGCCCAAACCACGCTTCGGTTTCTTAAAACCGTTTACTATTAGTTCCATCGATAGATTTCTGAATTATATTTCTGAAAGTCGAATTTCAAAGTTGAATCTAAATTATCAAAAATTGCATAAAACCTTAAAATATTTAAAAAAATGTATGTTCTTGGAAATTCTTTCTTATGAAATTAGTTATCTTTTTAACATTTCTTTTTTTTTAAATAACAATAAATAAAGGGCAAAGTACGAGTCGACACGTCATTTCTTCCAAAAAAGTCATCTAATTAAAAGAATAAATTACAAATAAAATTGAAGAAAATATATAATAAAACATAAAAGTGAAAAATAAATAAAAACTCAATTTAACTACAAACTGTAAGTTTTCGGCTACCGGATTGGGACATTGAACATGTTGAAAGAAAGCAAAAAAAAATTTTTTTTCTCAATCACAAATTCTCTCAATTATTTCCTACGAGGGAGATAAATAATGTAAATGTCAAAGTTGTGCAATGGGGCTTTATGCTGCACAAAATCAACTGGTCTTTGAGACAAGATGGAACCAATCGACGACTGGCCGCGCCATCACAGAGACCCCGTAGTCATTCAGCCTACGACGAGGACCCGCTATGCCCGCAGGGTCCTTACGCACGACAAGATACACACGTCCTGCTTTCAAGCGGCCAGTGCCCCGTACCATGTCTATCTTTTTTTTTTATTCTTTCCCCCCTCCCCCTCCCCTCTCCCTCTCCCTCTTATCTCTCCCCGCGCATTTAGTCGCGGAGCCTCGTTCCTTCACCCCGCGGCGATTCGGTGTCTGTGATGCGCCCTGGATGCGTTCGGCTTGTAGGACCGACTCCGGCCCTTGACTCTGAGAAACCGAGCGAGCATGTCTCGTGTGAAAGTTCCTCGCTCGCGTGAGTGAGAATGAAGAAACGTGCTATGCACGTGCTGCCGCGGCAAATGTTTGTCGCTGACGCGATTGATACGTCTCTTTATAGCTAACTACGCACTGATCTTCTGGTATATCGCCGTCGGAGAAAATTGAAATTTTTGTATCTACATACACAGCGAAACTTTATTTTAAAGTTCTATTCCTGCGCATGATATCCCTTTCTTCTAAATTAATCCCTTTTAACTCGATTTTAACGGAAACGTGTTGAAACATTTTTTTAATTCGATTCAATGGTACTTTAAGTAATTTATAAAAGTTCAATTTTTTCCAAAAATTTTGACTATTTTTTTCACATGTACATTATTATATATATATATCTGATCTCAGATGATGTTGACAGAACTAAATAATTTTAATGGATAATGTCTTGAAATTTGATGTACAGAGTCTGAAGGAGTCCATAATTAAGCTGAAAGAATTTTTTCATATCTAATCGTCTTGATTTGTCTAATTACACTGCAGCATGGAGATCAATTTTATTTTGTCCGATGTATTATGTAATCTTGAATAATACTTACTTTATTTAATATGTGAAAGTATGTAAAGTGCGTCTTTAATCTCTTTGCTGCAATATTAGCGTCTCTATTTCACGGATGCGAAAAACAAAATTTTGTAACGATCCAATAAGAGGAATTCAACAGGAGAATGATTGGATAGTGCATTGCCTGGGTGCATTGTCCTCCGAATAGCTCTCTCATCTATTCAGGAGAAATTCTTGGCCGAGTGCCGGAGTGCCAAGCGTTGAACAGAACATCGAAGCAGCCCGAGACGTTTCTAGAGAATGTCGAGATTATTCTTGAATTGCGAATGACTCGGATCCATAATTATTTATATCAATATTACGAATTATCACATATCATTCACTGAATGCAATTTTCTATTGCAATTCCAAATTAATACACTATTCGTCTGTCTACTTATTTAGGAGAAGTATAATAGAACGAGATTTACATCCTTCTCGTTGTAAAAAGGATAACGATCTGATAATTAATACCTGCGAAATTTTCCTGAGAACTTCATCTTTTATGAAAGATGTGACAAGACGAATTTAATTATCTGTAACAGAGAATTAACTCGACGAACTTTGTTTCTCAATTGGAGCAGATTATCGTAGAGATTATCCCTATAGTAAGTAGCTTTCAATAGCTGCTTGAAGATTCTCTGTTCGCTATCTAAAGTCGAATGATTAGCCATTACCAAGCGTAGATATGCCGCGGGCGTATTGTAAGGTGCGAATCATCTTGTGCCTAGAATATACTCGTGATAACGATAAAACATCCGTTCATCGATCAATCGTTCATCCGACGTATAATCTTGCGATTAACCGGAAAATATCGACTGCCAATGTTCGCTGGGTCGCGACAAAGTGAACGTTACGCAAGAGCGTGTGCGAGAACACAAAAGGATGCGTATAACATTCCTCGGATGAGACGCGGGTGCGAGATTATAACACACGAAAGACCTCTCGAGAGCTGTAGATACTCGTAATAAGCATCAATGACGAGGCGGAACGTTCATTACAGCGTTACTCGCGCGTGTGTTGAATCGAGACACGTTTCAGCGAACATGTGTCGCTCGAGCAGAAATGAAAAGGTTGTGATAAAAAGGATTGATTTAAAAAAATATATATTTCACCCTATACAGAATGTTTCATAATCTTGGGGACAAGTTTCAAGACAAAGAGAATTAAACTTCGTGAATTGCAAAATATATAATACAATACCTCATCACATATGTATCTATATATTATGCAGTGTTTCAAAATCTTACGTAGTAAAAAAATTTGTGTTAAATTCAACACATTTCACATATCCCAAACAGTCTACTCAAATTTTTCGTGTTAATTTAACATAAGATGAATATGTTAGAAAGTAACACAAATTTACACAAATATTATGTAGAAAATTAACACAAGAAGTGTAATACTTTGACACCGTTTAAAAACAAATTTTACGTTAAATTGACACATTTATAATATTAAATTTAAATGAAATTAGATGCTATTTTTACATTTTTAGTTTAGACGATCCTTCTGTGGTATTTAACATATGCAAGATATAGATTGAACAGATATTTATAAAGAGGAAATAACACAAAATATCCGTATCTTTTTACACATAAAATATGTAACTAGTTGTACAGAATATATTTCTTCAATAAGATTAATATTTATAATATATTAAATCAACACACATATTTTATTCATTTATTCTTAGAATTTATGTTTTAAAACTACATTATTTTTATGTTATTTGTTTACCTACCTATAGATTGTGTTATTTTAACACTGAGAAATGTTAAATTTTAATTTAACACAAAATATTCAAATAACACAATCATATTATGTTAAATTCTCGTACAAAAAATTCGAATATGTTAAACACAAAATTTTAACAAGGCTTTGAGTGAACCATTTCTAAAACAAATACAAAATGCTTTTTACTGTGTAGGGACTAACTATAATATAGATAGTAAAATATGAAAGAAATGATTGGCTGCTGCAACAAATTAGATGATAAAACCCCATCGAAAAATGCTATGCCATATTCAGCCAATCTTTTCTTTCATGTAAATCTCACTAAAAGAACAAACTTTTTTTAAGGACTTTGTGTCCTTTGCATTTTCTAAGGAGTTACTCGTCAGCCGTGATGTTTGATCTAGACTAATCCAGAGTATTCACGTTTTTAACTTTTTTCGATTTTGTTTTTGCAAGAAGATAACAAAAATTTGGATTAATATTGTCAGATAACACGCTACGATTGATTGCGTACCTCGTGGTCAGTCCGAACAAGGACGCGTGAAGGCCATTACGCGTAAAAGTTTTAGTCGTAACCGTAAGGTCGTAAAAAGATATAATTGATTGGCTACAATGTCAAATCAACTGTTGCTGCGTCCTGTGCGCAGGAATAACACGATTGGCAAAGCCACGATCATAGTCACAAGATTTTTTATCGAAATATTATACGATTATGATACGCCTTATGATTAATGGGAAAATAAACACAAACTTGCCCCACAATAATCAATTTATCAATAATCAATTTTTACGACCCTATTTGATTATGACTAAACTTCTACGCGCAGTGGCCTTAACTCTTCAAAAATGTTCCATAAGAAAATGTTATTATAAAATAATAAAATTTATACAGTAAAACACCAACTAATACAACAGGCATTAAAAATAATAAATACGCGGAAAGAACCGCTTCTCTGAAGTATTTAGAAATTTAGCTAGATACAGATCTGAAAATATTTTTGTAGAACAATTTTGTTTAAGCTTGGATGACATTGTTGTAACAAAAAGTTTTAACATTCTAATAACTAGTTTAAGCGTCCTACACACTTTAAAAAATAGCGATATATTCGTATGATTCTTACTGTATTCGTGTTATATGTTAATGTGATATGGATAATATAATTATTTTTCTCTCCAGGAGGAAAGAAGAGGAAGAAAGATGAATTGGTGCAAAAGTACAGCTAAAAAGAACAGACCCATTATATAATATGGATTTAATACCACGGTGTTGATATAAACACCAGAGGTTTGAAATTCATGTAGATATTAAATATTGAAGGCCCCCAGTGTCTGGCAATACTGGTTATACATTGGCGTTCCAACATTTGGCCAATATTGTGGGCCCCAATATCGAACTGTAGGCAATAATACTTGTAGATAGTATATGATATATGTAAGCAAATGTAATTCCATTTCTAAAATTATTATTTCTGTGCATAAGTGCATATAGGCAATAATTCTTAAGCGCAAATGAACTATTGGCAAAGGTGATGTAGGTGAATTATACTGTAGGCAATGTAATTTGTAGGCAAACAGGATCTATTTGTCTCCCATACAATAAATGCAATCGAAATCTTTATACGGGAATCAAAGTAAACGCAAAAAGTAAAATTTTCAGAAAAATTAATTGTCACAATTATATCTATTTCTGTAAAAATTAATTAAAAGCGGAGTTTATATAATTTTAAAATCACAAATAAATCTATATCCTAAATTATTTTTCTCAGTACTATTTGCTTATAATTTACAAGAAAACAACATAAATGTCAGTTAATAGTTTGCGTGGAAATGAAGATAAGCAAAAATTAAAATTCTAGGAAATTATATTATAAAAAAAATAATTTTTCAATAATACCTATAATACTTATCTAAATGCGAAAACAAAAGCGAAGGTTTAAACATTTTTAAAAAGAAGAAAATTTTATTATTTTTCTAGATACACTATCCGTTCATAATTTGCAAGAAATGCAGAATAAATGTCAATTAAAAGCTTTGGGTGAGAATTAAGATAAAACCAAAAATAAAAATTCTAGAAAATCCAGAAAAATTATATTTATCAATAATACTTAGGTGATAGGCAAAAATGTGATAGAAAAATAAAGTTGAAAGTTAAAATTTAAAAAGAGAAAAATTATTTATATTTTTTTTAATATTATCAGCTCAATAAGTTGCAGGAAATGTAGATTAAATATTAATTAAAATCGTTTTATTACTACGTTTTGTTATTGTGTTTTTTTACTTCGTTTTTTGAATATCTGAAGATGGCACAATCATGGTGCCAAAACATGTCACGTAATGTAATATTACGAAATATCTTATAGTATTAGTAAGTATATAGTAAGTATATAGTATAGTATAGTATATAGTATATATAGAGTACGTTTTTTTGATCGCTGGAACTCAACAATAATGCAATAATTCATTTAATTCTACGATATACATCTTAAGAAATACAGTCTGATCAATGTGAAAAAATGATCAAAATTCAAGTTTAAGGTCGATTTTAACAAGGTTCTAAGCGTTCAAATGGGTCGTTACTCATCTCAAATTATAGGTCTGTTCACCTAGAACAAGATCCAATTGGAATTTTCTCGGGACTTCTTGCAGGACCTCTAAAAGTTGCATTTAATTGAATTATAAAACGTTTTTAAGGATAAAAACATTTTTTATAAGTTCTAAAGTAAATCGCTTTGTGGTTTTGACATCCTCAAATCAAATGCCTTAATTTGTCAATAAAAAAACTTTTTATTAGAAAATAAAATGAGTACTTAATACATAAAAATATGATTTAATTAATTGAAATAAGCTACATATTATAGT
>NW_017304123.1:735972-743381 GCF_001594115.1 Trachymyrmex septentrionalis | reverse complement strand
TTAATACATAAAAATATGATTTAATTAATTGAAATAAGCTACATATTACATAGTTTATTTCAATTAATTAAATAATGTTTTTCTGTATTATGTACTCATTTCCAGTTGGAATTTTCCTGGGATCTCTTGTAGGGCAAAAATTGCATTTAACTGGATTATAAAATGTTTTTAAGGATTGAAAAAATTTTTTTACAAATTCTAAGATATATCGCTTTGTGGTTTTGACATTCTCAAATGAAATGCGTTATTACATTAATACTTTTTATACGCAAAATAATTGAAACAATCATGAAACATGTAAAGGATTGATGCAATATTATAATGTTTTTATAATCATATCTTTTATGCAAACTTAATACTTTTATGCGGAGAATCAATAATAAATGCCGATCTTAGATTTATATTAAATTAAATATGTAAATGTATTATAATATTTGCAAATTAAATTTTCAAAATCTACACTTTAAATTTATATTAAATTGCGTAATGATTTAATAAATTTTGGATATCTATGTTTCACGATACGTTTATATATTTAAATTTAAAGTAATATCAATAATTTAGGATTACATTCTTTATTCTTTTTTTTTTCACATGCCCGCCTTGATTTCTATAAAGCCTTTTTTCAACTTATTAGTTAAAATTTTATAAGTCCTATCTCATATTATCTATCTATATGTTACAGTCAAAGTATTAACTTTAGTAAATTTATATATACTTACTATATATATTTACACAATAATATCATTACAAGATACAAAAAAGCTATAAATACAAAAACTGCGTTCCAAAATGTTGTTCACCGAATATTGAAGACTTAAGGCCCATTTCACAACTCATGGTTAATTCTTAATTCAGGTTTAACTTATTTCTTATCTCTTTTTCTAATTCTAGATGAGAAATAAATCGAACCTTGATTTAAGAGTTACAACCGTATATTTTTATCTGTTCGACGACAATAACGATGACGATATATCTTATCTGGACCTAGACACCTAATTCTTCGGTAGCAAACACTTGGACACTCAGTTCCTCGACGGCGAATACGCAAACTGCACCTAGACATTTAATTTCTCGACAGCGAAATACCTAGACACAGTTCCTAGATGACGATCTTGATATTTTATCTTGCATAATTTGCGCCAAGATCGCTATCGGAAAAAACGAATACCGTATACATTTCTCCTCTGGTCGACGACGTTAATAATGGCAAACGACGTATCTGAAAAAGATTCAGATTTTGCATCGCAATATCTCCGTTCGTAGGGCACGTAGAGAAAAAAATAAAAGCACTTTCATTATACATTCAGAGCGGACGCATCGATTGAGCACATTTAGAACTTGATCGCTTCAGCCCTTATTGAGATCCAGTCTATCTCGATCCCTCATAACTTGCCGGCTCGCATAAAGAAGACACAGTGTAGTGTCATTGTGCTTGGCTTAGACACTACCGTGTCTCCAAATATACTCCAGAGATGTTAGTCCATACCAATATTTTTTAGAGTGCGTAATTATTTTAATGATCCAAACAAAATTATTTTCAAATCTGTATCTATACCTACAGCTGAATTTCTAGATACAACTATTCTTTCCGTGTACTATTAATACGTTAGTAACTATATCAGTTTCGTAAGATGTCTCTGGTAATGTGTGCTCGTATTGAATCTGTCAACGTTATCATCATTTTTTGACTTAGTTATTTTTTCTTTGAATATCGTATGAGACTCCAAATGTTCGGCGAGCTTAAGGACAGCAATAGCGAGAAGAAGCTCGTAAATTCACGACCGCTTCCTCACACGATCGACCAACGAGTTCAGCATCACGATCTTATCCATGGGCGTACATCTAATGACTGGTGGACGGACTGCGTTGGTGTACAGATACGCGATACGCACACACGAATGATCATTTACAACGGCCAGTTTATCGAGCGACAATAATGCCATAAACAGCACGGTGTATCGCGATGCATTCGCAAACGTCACTCATTGAAATCGCAACGTGCGACTACGTCGCTAGGATGAGTTTCGAAGAGGACACACGCAAGGATAAGATATTTTTATTCTATAAAAGAGAGATATTCGGAATGATATTAAAATATTACATATAAAAAATAAGACACGAATCTAATAAAAGATACACCTGAGATTAGATAAAAAATTATATTAAAAGAACTATTTTGCTGCTTCCCCTTCATTACTTTTCGTCTAAAGATTTTATAAAAGATTTTATACGTTTCTGGCAAGGATTATTCTATTTAATAATTACAATTGATCGTAAAAGAATTTTTCGACGTTCTTAGTTAAAGAGAAAATATTTCCCGTGGAAATCTGGACACATTCATCTCACTCTCCGGTCCAGATTACGTCTGCTATCTGCGTATGACGTTTGCGATAAACTCGCGCGTGTTACAACGATGAGTGTCAATTCGAAACGCGTTCTCGTTGTCGCATTGCCACGAACGAGTCATTCGATTACTGAGAGAATTGCTTTATTTGATATAGGTCTCCAACCGAAAAACCAATCAACGAAAGCGATTTATTACTTACGATTACGCTATGGTTTAGAATTCAGAGACCGATTTTACGAGTATTATAATCACACATTGTCAACTTCCGAATACTCTCTGTTTTACTTACAATTATTTTAAACGACGTAAGATATCAATATTTTTTTTGTTGGAGATTTTTTTAAATAAAATTTGTTGAGCTAGAGAGATTACATTTAGTAAATTTATTTGTTACATCAGCACATATTATTTATATTATATTATATTATATTAATAATATATTATTGAGATATAATTTTATTGAAAAATTAGAAATCGAATGTCTAAAAATAGAAAAATTTTAATGTAGTGTTACAAGAAAATGACTCATAGATTGAATACAAGAACTGTAAAATAAAATAAAGCGAGGTAATTTGGATGAATAGAAATGTTCAAATTTTATAAGAGATCGCATAGTATACCGAATTAAATATACAAAACGTACACTATTGCACCAATAGCGTATGTTTTGTGTGTTTGATTGAATATGCAAGTTCAATCCTTTATTACAATTTGAAAATATTGACCTATCTAAATTATTCTGCTTCACCCTGTGTAGAGTTCTTGATTTGCATGTTTATGGAAAATTATGAAATAAAAGTAGTTTTAAAAACATGTATAACAGATCTCTTCTTAAACATTAAAACGCAACGTACGTGCGATCGCATCCAAGAGAAACTTGTGTTACGAGTACAAATTTCTAAATCGATCTAGGAACATTCGTTCCGCGCTCGTCGATTTCGCAACAAGTCATTTGTCGCGAAACGAGACCCCCAAATGGTGCGCATTTCGCTCATAACAATTACGTCGACCTCGTCTACATGATTTATCTGACCCTCGCGATAAGCACCACGTCATATCAATTCATAAATATCCGCGAGTCGGCTTGGCGACTGCTATTGTTACAGTTCCGTATACATCTCGTTAATGACCGGTCGCGCGATGAAAAGTCGCCCCTTTTAATCGTCGATAGCGGACTAATGAGTCTCCCCGTGCGTAGGTATAATAGATGAAATAAGAAACGATACGAATGAACGGGGAGGTAGATCGCATAACTCCTTTCTAGGCGTGTCTGTGCCAGATGTGCACAATTGATATTGAGTTTTTGTAATTATATTTCGTCCAATATATTTCAATTATTTGTACGTCGGAATAATACAATTAAAAATTTCGTAGCATTTATTTTAAAGGTACAATTTTAATTAAAAATATTTCTTTCCTCATACATGCACAATTAAATTTCTACTTTTCTAACATAATACCGAGGGGCTAGTTATTAAATGATATATTTGCGTGTCTATATTTTGAGAAAACAGTGATACCACTTTTAACTTTGAATTATACTTTTCATCAGCCTGGAATTTTATTGTGTGCTGAATAATAGTAAAATACAATAATATAAATAAAGTTTAAAGAATTATTATTTTATAATATTCTTGAGGCTTCCACGGGTGTTTTCTGTATAAAGATTATTGTGTGCTGAATAATAGTAAAATACAATAATATAAATAAAGTTTAAAGAATTATTATTTTATAATATTCTTGAGGCTTCCACGGGTGTTTTCTGTATAAAGATTATTGTGTGCTGAATAATAGTAAAATACAATAATATAAATAAAGTTTAAAGAATTATTATTTTATAATATTCTTGAGGCTTTCACGAGTGCTTTTTATATAAAATTATGTGTTTCGCGGGTTTTCTCCGTGTCCAGATCCATTCTTGGAATGCCAACGTTTCGTGAACCTTGCAGTTCACTTCATCAGAACGAGGAGCAGCCTGATACTGAGCTGTTCCTCCGGGCCGTTTCTTTTATATTACGCTGCTTATTGGAGTGATGGCGGGGAGGGGGGGGGGGAAGAGGTGGTGGAATTGGTCAGTAAAATTCAATAAAAAATAATTATACTTCTAATACAGGCACAGTACATTATAAATAATGAATGTCAGTTATTAACCCTATTGAAAGTCGATAAGTAAGCAGTCTGATTACAATAATTAAGTCTTTACCACAATGATTGGCGAGGTCAATCTTCTCCAATCTGGAGCGCAGAGAAACGCCTCTTTTCTACAAGCCATATTGTGAAGTCGCCGTTTTGTGACAATGCCGCACACGCCCTCCTTGTCACTGAAACCGCACCGCTTATGAAAAATAGCCGCACGATTTCGACTGTCACTTCTTGATTAAGGAGTTTCGACCGCAGAGGTTCCAGAACACAATGCTCGAAAAATGTGCCTAAGATCGATCTACTTCGAGAGGTTGATCGCGATCAACTCGCTTTCACTCCGCACAACCGACTCGCTCGTTTCCCGATCATTAATAACCGTTGACTTACGCTGCGATTGTTAGCGCTAAATCGCGAAAGGCGAAAGGATTGCCGAGGTGAAGAGTAAATTCACTCCTCGCCATTACGCTCGATTTCGTTCCGTCGTCGTCGCCGTATTTCGATTTCGATTCGAGTTCTCTTTGTGTCGCCTCCTCCTCAGGCTACTCGAGAGGCACACAAAGGATGCGTTTCTCCCCATGCTGCACCAGGTCGATGCAACCGGTGCAGCTGCAAGGCCACGAGGAAAAAAAGGGCGAAATCGCTAAATAAAGAGGGAGAGGTTGCTTCATCGTGAGCTTAATTAACATTCACTCGCCACTGGAGCTGAATAATTTCCGATTGTGATATATATTTCAACTATAATTTTCAATCATTCGATTTGGTTTAATTTCCATGAAATTACTTGAATAAATTATTTGATTATTACACTTTATTTAACGAGGTTTTATTTTATCTTTATAATACTCTAATAAAAGTTAGCTATACAAAATGTTTAATTTTACCCCTGCGTAATGATTATTTTGAACTATAATAGTATTCGCCAAATGTGTCGATTTATCGGGGACCTTGAAATATTATAAAGCCGCTCTAAACCACGATCGTGAGTTTCCGCGGCATTTTCTTTGTGAGCCGATGAGCCGTATAAACCAGAAATTAATTAGCAGGTAGCATACCGAGGCCTTTTACGATGCTCGTAAAAAGTTGATTCTGGATTCGCCTCGCACGACCAGCGATACTTACGTCGGCCTTGTTTCGCCAATACCTCGCGATAAAGACGCAATCTGTCTATTAATAAAGATAACAATAACACGACCTACATATTCTAAAATAGTATTGCATCTAATGAATTATATATGGTCAGTGTGATAATAATATATAATGGAGAGAATGTATAACTGTAGAACTATTATATATGTAATAATATGTAACCACACACGATACTGAAAAGAATAAACAGGAACAACTATAATACTATTAGGTTGTTCGGAAAGTAATTTCGTTTTTTCCCAACAGAGGACTTATTGTATTTTTTCACAGCCAACTTCACACTTAAGCCGCATAATCATTATATATTTTGACAGCTGATATAGCAAGGCTTGCTTGTGAAAAAAGTTCGATTGATTCTACGCAGTAGTTTTTGGTTGGTGCCCTATCAAATATGAAAAGTGAAAAGCAGCATTTTCGGCATATTTTACTTTTTTACTATCGAAAAGGTAAAAATGCTGTTCAAGCAAGAAAAAAATTATCCGATGTGTATGGAGAAGACGTATTGACAGAACGCCAGTGCCAAAACTGGTTTGCAAAATTTCGATCCGGCAATTTTGATGTTAAAGATGCACCACGTTCTGGAAGGCCAATTGAAGCTGATGAAGACACAATAAAGGCATTAATTGATGCAAAACCGGCGAATAACAACTCGTGAGATCGCTGAGAGATTAAATTGATCGAATTCGACCGTTCATGATCATTTGAAACGCGTCTGATTGAAAATCGTCTTTCATTTTCATAAGAAAAAACGAAATTACTTTCCGAACAACCTAATACATAAAGTTTCCGAAATTCTCGCTGAAATACTTGAAAATTTCACGATCAATTTTATTATTGTGGGAACACCATAATGTTTTCGATTCAGCTCTCGTCGTAATTTTAATTTTGTGATCCAATGCAAAATAATATATTTGCGAAAATCATTTGTTCGAAAGATATATAACACATGAGCTTTCCTTTAAGTAATCTCATTTAAGTAATTTCCGTGTGCTTGACAAGACTCATAAGCACGCGAAACGTGTACGCGTAATGTCTTTGCTCGGCTTTTATGTTTTTATGCCCTAACCGGAATTGCTCCAATTGGCCAGGCATTTATTTCCGAACATCTTTATCTTCTATGCTGCATCGTAAAAAGAGCGATACATTCGCATTAAAGTTTTACAGCTAGGCTCCATATGTAACCGTGTGTGCGCAAAATTATCATCGTCATATCCCGCACAAACGCCTAGTACATCAGTTATGGCATATTCAATCTTTATTCGCTTACCGTCAAGTTTTACTTTAATAAAGTACTGTTAAAAAATTGTGAGGCTGTCGAGTTTATTCGAAAAAAATTTCGGGTATCTTGAAAAAAAATTCGTCTTTTGCTCTTATCTTAAAAGCAATGTTTTTATTGGGAATCTGATTAAAAAAAAATCATATAATAATTTTAGTAATCACATGCATACAAGATATTTTAATCTGTGCTTTCCTATTAATGTTTACATATTTTGACAATGGAAACTAGAAACCAGATCTGGTTTCACTTCACACGATTCTCCAAGATATTCTGTTTTCGTTGTCAGTGACATATAAACACATATATACGTTACATATACGAGCCACTATCACAATTTCCAATCAAAAAACATTTGCATATTTAAAATGTGTCCTGTTTTGATTTTTAATTATGTGTTGAATATGCGCATTATTTTAATTTGGATTATACCTTATATCTTGTAATTATGTCATTGTATACATAGATAGATATATGTATGTATATTCGAGCGTC
>NW_017304123.1:726953-735872 GCF_001594115.1 Trachymyrmex septentrionalis | reverse complement strand
CTTATATCTTGTAATTATGTCATTGTATACATAGATAGATATATGTATATTCGAGCGTATGTTGCCATGTATTTTAATGCGTACAATCTCTGATAGTTGTGTAAAAAATATTTGCACACAAAGTATCACTTAACATAAAACTGATTAACTAAATAATTGTAACTAATTTAATATTAACTATTTTGATAATATCTCTAAAATACAAAAACGATCAATTTATTTGTAATAAAATGTATTAGTATTTGAGTGAGCAATTTGTTTAATTACCTTCTCCATGTTCAATTATCTGGAGATCAAAATGCTGTCGGTCTTATTTCCTTATAATAATTTGATAATAGGCGCATTGACGATTCATGCGTGACAAATGATTGACTATAAATGGATTAAAAAGATTAATTTTAAGAGTAAGATTTAGAAAAGAACGTTTTTAATTAAGATTAAGAACGCGAATGCGAGAACACTCTGCACATAGCCAGAACCCTTTACATAGAAGCGCGAGTAATCCGAAACTCTTTTGTGCGAGGTAACCGTTTAAACCACTGACCGTAAACAGAGAAGCTCGGGGAGAAAGGCTTAGAAGGTACCCCCCAGGTTCTTGTAAGGGTGTTAATTACAGGGCTGCTTTCTTCTCCCTCAACCGATTTCTGTTATCCGAGAGTAACCCCTCTCCGAAGTAAAAGACTAAACGCGAACAACGTGAACGTCAAGACTCAAGTACGCGACCATTTATTTCTAGTACACTTATTTAAAGTGGTTGATACAAGCAAAATACCAGATTTTTAATAACTAACATTTTTCTTCTTAGAAGAACTCTGCTGTTATTTAATCTATTAAGAATGAATATTTTTAGGTAAGTCCAGGCAAGCTGAGCTCTAACCTAGCACATTTCTCCTAATTTACAATGATATAGTAATGCGATTTTAAGTATAATTGAAGGATTCTATTTAATAGCGATTTAAATCATTTTTTAAAGAATTTCAGAATGTTCACTTCGTGTCTAACAAAAATTAATCTAAATTTGATTTCGTAATTTCTGAAATAGTAAATCAAATTATTTTTACGTCCTTCCACGATATAAAATATATCAGATACAGATCAGAGGTAGAGGATTAAACTGCAAAGAGTTAATTTTGTAGAAATAGTAAATAAAGGAAAGAAAGGACTAACTATATCAAATCAATGGCTCAGTGAAGCGGAAATGAAAATATGTAATAAATGGAAGTCTAAAGATAAGTGAATGATAAAATATTTTGTCGACGATACCGATAGACTATCTTCCGTTACTCTAGATTTATCTAAGTGACTTCGAGGTTGATTTCTGATTTCGATCATTCGAAATTTTACGTTCATCCAAAATTAACTGTAGCTTCTTGCAGTAAAGCGCTTCTTGAGTCGGTTGAACGAATATATCGCGTTACTAGCTCAAGATAGAGCCAGTGAGACTAATTATTGGCGCAGACCATGTAATCATCGCCGCAACGTGGTTTCAGCTTACTTCGGTTGTGCGCAGCCGAATTACCACCGCGGGCGTATACGAAACATGACACGCCAATTACTATTATTGAATTTAAGCGTCTAAGCTCACGCGAGTTGTTCGATTCTGTTTCAGACACATCGTACGAGAAGGCTTGTCGAAGGGGTAGCGCGCCCGCCACTCCCGTGCTCGGCGCACGACCCCTGGATGTCACCCCAAACAGGATTGTTGTAAGTAAATTTCATTGCTCGCGCATAATTAGTTCAAAGCGAATGCTTCACCATCATGATGTCGTAATCTATGATTCTATTTTTCCTAACACATGGCACTCCACGTCGATTCAAATTATCGTTCTTGTATGCCTTATTTATAAAATTGAAATGTAGATAACAATTATACGGATTTCCCTGATTTTTATTAAATATAACAAATAAAGACATTCAAGGTTAATGAGGGTAAAGCGAGATAGAGAGAGCAAGTTGTGATGTCAAAACTTACGAGATTACTTTACGAGAAGGGTGATATCATTGTTATTTCAAATTTCATTGTGCGTTTCGTTCTCTTCAGCATTGCGGCTACATATAACATATTTGAAAGATTATGTTTATTTCTAAATATTTATTAATATTTATAAATACTCAGAAGAGTAATAAATATATTACTATCGGAAAATGTTAATTTTCATTTCATCTTTCGATTCTTCTTTTTTTCATTGACACATGTTTTGCGATACTTTACGGCTAACAGATATGAATTTGTATCAGGCAACTTTTTGGCGGTTCGCAACTCCGCTTACAATAAAGGTAATCTGATGCATTTTTTCAGTTTGAAAGAAAAAAGATTAGAAATAACTTCGTCTCAATTACATAACTGTCGAAAATTATTATAGTAATCAAAAATTTGTTAAATTGAAATTCTGAAAAAAGTATGTCGACAAAATTACATTTCTTTTAAGTGGTTCTTTAGTAAAGTGCCGACAATTTGGGGCTTACATAAAATTACAAATATCTGCATAAAATATTAAAACTATATGTATATCTTAATGTAATAGTATAACACACGATATTGGATAAAAATAATATGCAAAAATGATGTAATAAAAAAAAATTTATTTCTTGTACAATTTGTGACGATTTGGCAACGTTGCATCGTCTTTCTTTTTCTACTTCATCCCTCGTCCGCTTTTTTTGAACTCACAGTTCACGCCATTCACGGTTTTCCGCTATTCCATGTGACAATGAACGAAAACGAGAATAAGAACGTGAATTATAATGTTGCAAGCGAGGTTTTTATAAAGGAAAATTTATAAAAAAAGAGAAAGCCGAGAAGATATTATTCAAGTTGGCAATGAAATCTCTCTCTCTCTCTCTCTCTCTCTCTCTCTCAAGAACTGCATCTGCACCAAATGAAAATGAGGTGAAGTTATATTTACTTTTTGAGATTAAATTTGTATGCAAGTTTATACATGTAAATATAACAATAAGTTAATTATGAATATAAATTCTTTTTTTACAATATCAAGTATTTTTTAGCGATGTTGTCAGATTTATCTGTCTGTTGCTATTGTATTACATTTCACTCGATTTGCCGTTTCAATATTAAATATCTTTTCAGAATGGTCGATAAACCTATTACTTTTTTGTACAATAAAATAATTTTTTAACTGTTATAATCTCATTTTTGAGAAACGTCTGGTAAGATTTATGTGCAATTAATCAAAGAAGCGTCTGCCAACCTTATCTGTCACTAAGTTACACGTGAAAAGTTTCATTTTCAATATTTTTTTCTCTCTTATTTCATCGATAATCTATCGTAGAATTTTGCACACATCAATTTCGGTACCTCAACTTCATTATATAAAAAGATTAGACATTTCTATGATAATTCGATTTATTAAAGAACCATGATCTTAAATGATCGTCATTTTTTTAATTATCAGAATTTAAAACTTTAAGATGCATTTCGAAAAAGGAAGATAGTACTTTAAAATGTATGAAGAATATTAAAGATTTTTATGCATGGGAAGTACAGTAGTGAGCCTTAACTTTTTTTTTACGGATAAATGACAACCTAACTGTAAATATAGAATTTGTTGTAGAATTAATTCTACATAATTTATATGTAGAATTTATATATATATAAATGCTGATGCGAATTCGCCTGAGTGCCAACAAGTATTATATCAACCAGATTATGAATTGAAGAAATTCTGTGTAATCGAAACATATTATACATGTTTCGAATATCATTAGACATTAAATATCTTCTCAAAGATATGAGTTTCGCTGCCAAAATCAGATATCTTTAAAGGATCTGTCATATTTGTTCAGAATCCATCCAATGTTGTAAACATAAAAATCTAAGAGACACGTATTTTTTTATACTTAATTTGAGATTTAAGAGGTATGAAATAATTCCTCAAAATTTAATGATGATAGATATTTTCAAAATATTAAATTGTAAAAAATTACATATACAATCATAAAGTATATAAAAATTATAAAAGCTTTGTCTGAAACATGGAATAAATGGCTGCAATCGCCAAATGTTCGACCAAAAGTCATTCATTAAAACATTTTTTTATTATAAGAATTATAATACAATTGTGATAATCGTACGATATCTTAATAGCTATGTGGTTTTTATATTTATATGGACAATTGGTTTTTATATTTATATACACATAACTTATTTGAATAATTTACACATTTTTGGTGAGTTTTAATTATCTGTTAGAATTCCGGTATGTTAATTTGATTGTGTTTATTATTTCATAAGAAGAGTTCTTTATCTTTTTTATCAACTAGAACTTTTTCCAAGAGATATGAAACATTATTTTGACTGTTCAATCGTATAATTAAATCGTGAATAATGCCGAGTTCTACATCAAGACTTACTCGAGCTGTTATTAAGGAATATGCGGGCATATTTTTATTAGATATATAGATAATTAATTTTGTACAGCGATTTTTGTGATAAGTTAATGTCTGAAGAGGGCTCAATACGGTAGCCGAAACTTGTAAAGTTTCATATTTAAATTTAAACTGTTTTTTTTTTTAATTATTTTTTTCCATTTTTACTTTTCTTTATTTGTAATTTATTCTTTTCAATTGTGTGTTTACAATTTAAAATGTGTTTAACTCTTATCTTGTCCTTTATTTATTGTCATTTATTTAATAGTTATGGCTGTTAATATCCATCTTACGGTTATCATAACCAAATGTATCGATGGGCGAAAATTATCATTATTTTTCTGGTTATGGCAATCGTAGCATATTTTTCCACGTACACATCTCACTGTTTTGTTTGTAATTAATTAGAATTAAATATAAATATTAATTTTGAAGAGTTATTTTTTTATATCTCCAAAAGGGTGGATATAAAAAAATACGGGCCTCTACATTTTTGTGTTTAACATATTTCGGAAAAATCGAATTAGTTTTGGACAGCCCTAACAGATCCTTTATAAATGTTTAAAAAAAAAAGTGACGTGAGTTATATCGAAAAAAGGTGTTTACTTATGAAATCGGATTTAATTACGTAACTTTTATCTCTGTTTCATTTGTTACACAGTTTAACATGCGATATTCTCTTGTAAATTAAGATGGACCATTTTGTATCGTGGATTGGCTGCTCATGAATGAGAATTGATTCTCCAGGATAAAAGAGCCGGGATGAAGAGCTTTCCTCGGATAGCCGAGGACGTATATAGTTTACGTCGGATCGTCGGCTAACTTAATGCCCTGCGCGTTGAATATTCACGAGATCCCGCCGAAATGCCCGTGTCTCTGGATTCGCACACACGATACGTTGTAATTAGTTCGTTATACCGTCCCGGTACTCCATATATAGACTGCTTCGCCGCGACGGCGACGACATGGTGTTGGGTTCAGCGATCTCATTTTCCATAAGCGCCTGACGTTAACCGATTCACGGCTATATTTAACATCGCCCTCACCGCGCGAGAGGGAGTCGCTTTCGTCTGACAATTTCACGTTAATTTAATTTAATCGAACGGGGGGACGGGGCCATATTCGCCGTCACAGTGATTATCTATCTGCCTCTCACTGTCGATATTATCGAGCTAACAATCGATATAATGATAAAGTGGTTCGCGCCTGGTGCGACGAATAGGATTTTCTCCTCAGAGAAAAGGTTGCTTCGATTTAAAGAAATGTTTCTTTGCTATATGGTTAAAAAAAAATTTCTTTGATATAAACGTGATTTTTTTAAATCAAATAAATTTTTTTGTTTCTTCAAAGAGAAAAGGTAGCTTTGATTTAAAGAAATGTTTCTTTGCTATATGGTTAAAAAAAAATTTCTTTGATATAAACGTGATTTTTTTTAATCAAATAAATTTTGTTTTTTTAATTGTATAGAAACATTTCTTTAAATCAAAGCTACCTTTTCTCTTCGAAGAAACAAAATTTATTTGATTTAAAAAAATAACGTTTATATCAAAGAAATTTTTTGTTAACCGTATAGCAAAGAAACATTTCTTAAAGAGAAAAGGTTGCTTCGATTTAAAGAAATGTTTTTTCGCTATACGGTTAAAGAAAAAATTTCTTTGATTTGTGAACAAATTTCTTTGATTTAAACATTATGTTTTAAATCAAATAAATTTTGTTTCTTTAAAGAGAAAAGTTTGCTTCGATTTAAAGAAATGTTTCTTTGCTATACGGTTAACAAAAAATTTCTTTGATATAAACGTTATTTTTTTACATCAAATAAATTTTGTTTCTTTAAAGAGAAAAGTTTGCTTCGATTTAAAGAAATGTTTCTTTGCTATACGGTTAAAAAAAAATTTCTTTGATATAAACGTTATTTTTTTACATCAAATAAATTTTGTTTCTTTAAAGAGAAAAGGTTGCTTCGATTTAAAGAAATGTTTTTTCGCTATACGGTTAAAGAAAAAATTTCTTTGATTTGTGAACAAATTTCTTTGATTTAAACGTTATTTTTGTAAATCAAATAAATTTTGTTTTTTTTTTTAAAGAAAAGGTAGCTTCGATTTAAAGAAATGTTTTTTTCGCTATACGATTAAAACAAATTTCTTTGATTTAAACATTATTTTTCCATCATATAGCTTATTAAAAAAACATTTCTTTAAATCGTAGAAACCTTTCTCTGGATTTTGCAAATTGCTAAAACGCGTAGTTCGCAAACGCAGATGCAGAATGAAGATTTGCGTTTGTTTTTTCATTACGTGCAGTTGGTTTTCATCTGTGTATCTTGCGTGCGATAATCGTCATTCTACGATTAACATTTGCAAACTACGTTTTGTCAATCATGTAGGCATCAATGATGAAACGAGTGCATTTTAGAAACGTTATGAAAATATCTATCAGAGCGCAATGGTTTCAACTCAAGTGTTACATCGTAAATCGCTTAATAGGATAATAATCGATCACCTTACAAATTTTTATTGCGTCAAATTTACATTGAATCGAGTGAATGTCGTGATCGTCCGATTTTACAGTTACAAGATATTGAACTTTTGATCTCTCCAGCGAATGTCGCACTACCGAATTTCTTTTTAATCCCTGAAGGTCGCAGATTGCCATCGCGCGAGAATACTTTTCCGTCAGCTGCGTTTTAGCGAGTGCAGTAACTTCGCGGATTAGATCTCCGCTAATCACGCGCGGATTCTCTCGGACAGATTTATCGGCACTTCGGTGTTTCTTGCGGCGACCAATCGAACGGACGAGGGTTTACTCTGCAAGCCACACTTCGAGATATGTTATCAGATCAACATCCTTCTGTGGGAAAATGTTCCCATGCCGATCGTCGAATCCTCGATAAGCGAGGACGTATTGTCGTACCATTTTACATCGTATACGTATACATATAACTCACATCCAAACTTTTGCTACTTCTGTTTTCAGCCCAGGAATCTCTATCTTGCTCTTCCTTTCACGTATGTTCTGTTCGCCGATCACGAAAACAGGATTTTACAAATTCCAAATCGCCAACTGATTAATGTGTCCTTTTTCGAAAGCGAAATAACACGTTTTCGTATTTTAAAAGCATCCTATTTATTTCTTCAATCACGATTCAATAAGATTCCTCGAATTTTTCTTTCGAATGTAAGATTCTTTATATATAGGGAAAGTCGCTTATATCGAATAGATCAGAATATTTCTGTACTTACATCAAACTTTGATCCATTAAGGCAATAAAACATAACATTTTTACGGAAATAAACGTTGAATTATTGTTTAAATTTAGATTGAAATTAAACTACCATTGGGGTTCCTAAATCGTACTTAACAATCATGAATTTTTACAGAGGAAGATCTAAATTTTCTTAAAATATAACAAATAATATTTATGAATAATTTTCAGTAAGTTATCTTAAAAAGACTCAATATAAATATACTTTTTCTTAAGGTGCTTCTGCATAATTCGCAAATTGGATAAATCATTGCTGATTTTTATATTATTATCTACATTTATGATAAAATAACATGTTAAGATTGAGTAATTGAATAATACTTTTCTAATTATTATATTTTAATATTTATATAGAGAGTGCCTCTACATAATTCGCAAATCGCAAAACGTAGTTTGCAAACGCAGACGCAGAATGAAGATTTGCGTTTGTTTTTTCATTGCACGCAGTTGGTTTTCATCTGTGTGTGTCTTGCTTGCGTCACTTTGCTTGAGCATTCGCGAACTACACTCTCTATATAAATATTAAAATATAATAATTAGAAAAGTATTATTCAATTACTCAATACTCTTAACACGTTATTTTATCTTAAATGTAGATAATAATATAAAAATCAGCAATGATTTATCCAATTTTCTTCATTTTGACAAATTTGCTAACAACATAACTTACACATATTTTATTAATTTAATACTTGAAAAGAGTTTAAATATCAAGTACCTTGTAGTACACTATAATTTAATTATTCATCTTGTACTGATAGCATCTTAGATAAATTGTACAAAAACTTAGATCAGACACTGAACAAAAGCAATTTTGAATGTCATTCGGAAACGGACGGCTCGAAGACGAAATAAAAATAACGATACTTAAATTATGTTACTAGCGTGACATTTGTGTCGTCGCCTTTAAGAAAAAAATGTTTCGTTTAGAAAATACAATGAAGGTACGTTTTATCCATCCTATATTTTGAAAGTATGCATGAATTATACGCGAATGTAAAAATTATTTACTTTCTAACCAAATATTTTCGAGAATTATTCCATAAAATTTTCTTTATAGCCATTCGAATTATTATTCATTCGTGTTATTACAATAATACTTTGTACTCAAATCGAATGTAAAAGCATGCAATGTAATATATCGATCCAGACTTTGCAGGTGTTCTCAATTCTCACGTGATGGATTAGGTCGCAGCTATCGTCGTTTTCCCGCCAAATCTTTTTACGATGAAAATGTACAAGCAAACACAAGTTATAATAAATATACCGTG
>NW_017304123.1:719830-726853 GCF_001594115.1 Trachymyrmex septentrionalis | reverse complement strand
CAATGTAATATATCGATCCAGACTTTGCAGGTGTTCTCAATTCTCACGTGATGGATTAGGTCGCAGCTATCGTCGTTTCCCCGCCAAATCTTTTTACGATGAAAATGTACAAGCGAACACAAGTTAAATATACCGTGAGCCGTGTTTCCACATCTCTACGATTAAACCAAATAATTGTATTATGTATTACGAGAACAGTCCCCATCAAAAATGATAAATAAACTGTAAGTCCCATTTTATATTGATTCTATCAAGAATAGATCGGAACTGTCTATAGGAAAGTAAAAGACAGGCATATTATTCGATCGATTAAGATTTTAAAAAACATTTCTTTCGGTACACCGTTTTCACGATGCTCGGTGCATGATGACGGTTTACACATGCAGCGTTCGATCGGAAGGGGATCGTAAGCTCGTCCGTAAAGGGTTTTAAAGGAACAAAAGGACGAACGGACTGGTTTCGGGGCAAGTCTTGAGCAACTACGCTGCTGTTTCCGGTTAAGGAACGTCGCAGGCTACCGTTTACGAAACGAATGATTTACCAGTTGGTCCCCTGGACGCGGCTTAATAATCCGGGGAATCCATTCTTTCTGATATCTGAATAAGAGGAACAAAAGGACGCCAAGAGTGTGTCAGTGAGAAATTATTTTGCGTGCTTGAAATCTTTCAGCGACATTCGCAAGAGAGCTGATAAAATATACGTGGCTAGATGATTAATTGAAGAAAAATAAAAAGCTTCATTAATAAGAAGAATTTTAAATAAATCCTTTACAAGGATTACACGACTTTGTCTCGCCCGACATTTATTTGAAATAACTCTTAACTTTTCTTACATTGTATTTAAACATTTATATCGCGGAACATAAACGGGAAACGAGTGACTTTACACGCATCGCACGCAAGTGCAAGGGAAGGAAACATTTGGGACGTACGATCGGTCGCTTATTTCGTACGTGGGACACGTTCCACGCGATAGAGCGGTGAGACCCATCGGCAGATTCAATCAGCGGACGCTGTACGTCGCAGCCTCCGATTTGAGAACCCCTCGAAGACGTTTTTGTCCTTACCGGTGTCGGGGAACGGAGGAGTACGTTCGTGGAAGAGGGACCACGAGGGGAATCGAGGGGTTTAGCCCGTTTTGCCGTACCTGAATGTAGGGGCAGAGTTTTTCGGTCGCGACACAAAGGTGCCCCCAAGGATCCCTTGACTTCGGCTACCCGGATGAGCTAACATCTGCGTCAGTCGACGATGAGATTTCGCCGCGAAATCGCGCGCGGCTTCCTGAAAAATCGCGGCGCGATTTTATGCGTTTTAAAAACCAGCCGTCTTGTCAAATGGTGGTGGACGTTACAATTGTTTCACATATCCAAAACATTTATTAATAGATTAATCTAAAACAATTACACTGGCCTATAAACTGAATGTACAATTACGCATGATTTGATTGTATTTACATTGTGTTGTTTAAAGAGGAATTTTATTTGAATTTGTTTCAAGTGTTTGTTGGTACACACACACACACACACACACACACACACACATATGTAAATCTGATGTATGTGACTGATTGTGTAATTGGTGTCAAAAAAAATGTAGGAAGATGAAATCACAGTCTTTCATTTATTTAACCGCGATTCTGTGTCGAGTTTCATAAACAATTGTAATATAAATACCAGGGAATTTGAAAGACTTTTGTAAAAAAAAAATGATTACTGATTCTTCGTATAAATAACTTTTTGGTATAAACTTGAAAATCATTAGAACAGAATTAATCGCATTTTTGTCACATAAATATTTATTCATGTTAATTATTATCATTAAAGTGTTCTTGCCTTTTAGTCGAGCACATGAAACTGTAATACACTAATAAGAACTTGACTCGAAATCTGGAATAAACGATATTTGCGTCACTTCTTATCCAATTTTCCGCGAAACTCGCTTTATATTTCTCGACAACGTGATCTGTAAAATTTCTGTTCCATTTATTATAAAAACTTTCAGAAAATGATATATTATATATAATATGATTTACAAAAATAATAGTTAATAAAAGAATTAATGAAAATGAATAATGAAAAAGTGAAAAATTAATAATTCTTTATTCAAATAAATGTTATTTGAATTTTACATTACCGTTTTATATAAAGCAATGTAAAAGTGCAGTTAGTAACCATAATTAAATTTCAAACATAATTAAACTACTAAAACTTAGTAAAACAAAAACATATATTTTCATGATTTAGTAATCTAAATAATATGTTTCGATCGATGAAAAGCGATGTAAAAAATCAATCCTCGTTCTGATTAAATATATCACTCTTAATTTAAAAAGGGAAAAGTTATATGTTATACGTGCTCGACAATGGAAGTTCATTCATAGCCTACCTGTGCACATTCCATGACTTTGTTATCACGCCATAACGAAAGAGACAAAATACATTTACGTAATGCATCGATCGGTCATTATTCTTACCAATGCACGACACTGCTCGTCAGCTAAGTGAAATTCAATGCGACACATCATGGAGTGCTCGATGAAACACAGTGAGTCGCGGAAGTATTCAAATCGATCGTTGCGTACAAAAAGACTTGTCACTTGTAACTAACCATTTAAAGGGCTTTTTCATTTAAATCACCGGTTGGGACCGAGTTCCGCCGAGTTGTGCATTCCACAAGACCGAAAAATCTAACGCCTCAGATACGTTAGAGATACTCTTTCAAAGCTTTAGAGATACCTGAGTAAGGATCCAGAGAAACTTGGGTCGTACCGTTTATTCATTTGTCAGTTAACAGCTGCCCGAAGAATGTCTCCGAAATACGGAAGTGCTATTGTGTGAGAAACGTGACTTGTAAAAGAAATTGATATTCTTTTTCATGATTCTATCTCGTGCCCGCAAGAATGATGGTAAGTATTCGCTGTCGAAAGATTCTACTAGTAGCGAATCACTATGGAAGACCCAGAATTGAAAGAGAATGTGAAATATTTCGTAAGTAAGAAAAAAATCGAATACGTGACAATGCGCGTTTTCTTGAGAAATTTTTTACGTGCGTAAAATGATTCATAATGAATAAATAACAATAAATAAAGGGCAAAGTAAGAGTCAGCACGTTTCGTTTTTAAAAAACAGTCATCTAATTAAAAGAAAGTACAAATAAAGAAAAACAAATTCGAAGAAAGTATATAATAAAAATAAAAGATGCACAAAAAAATAATAAAAGATAAGAAATAAGTAAAAATTCCGTTACAAGTTTCGGCTACAAGATTGTGCCCAAAATAATTCATCGTTCGGTTCCAACTTCCCGGAGGAGATTCTCGAAGAATTCAGTGAACAACCTATCGAGGAATGTTGAATTGAGGAATGTGTTATAATGAAATTTTTGCTCGCTGACTATAAAAGATACGTTTTAGTTAAAATTGATCGAATGAACAGATTTTATGAAGAGTAAAATTCTGAAAAGAACACCCGAGGATTTCCACCGGATTTTCTAATCAAAATTCGGAACGTACAGTCGCGTGTGATTAAATTGCATCCTGACATTGGGCTAGCCTTATCTCACATATACATGCATGTGCACATGATAACGCGACATCTTATTACAACGATAATACGCTTTGACCTGGCCATCTTTAACCTGGTAATGGACAGCGCATAAATTGGAAACATTTTGCACGAGCAAGTAATGCGCCTGATTTCGAATGCTGAGTGCGAATCTTAATTATATGATTCTCTTGCACGCTACTTACGCAAGGATTTAAAATAGTCGAGTCTAAAATCGTGGAAAAATAAGTTGTACAACGTTAGCGTGATGGATATCGCGCAGCAGTTATGCTTTACGATTATTTTAGCCAGAGCAAACCTACATTTCTGTTCTGGAACAGCATTGCGGAAGTAAGATAATATTTAAACAATAATAAGCAATACGTGTAAATTGAGCAAAAAGTATACAGATGTAGAATATTATGATAATACTTACGATATAATCCAATAGATAATGAAAATTCAGTATAATACTATTTAATTTGACAAGCAATCTTCTGTAGGTATTAAAATCATCGATTATCAAATGACGAATTGTGTGAAAAATGTTTCGATGATGAGATATTTTAACATCTCCTAACATACTTTATCCGACAAACGCGCCGCTTCATTTCGCGATGTAAAAAAGCGCTATAAAATTTCACAAAAGTGCCCATAAACATTTATCCGGTCTTCCTCGCGCACGATCGAATGCGCTCAAAACCACGCGAATGGTGAGAAGAAAAATGTGCGTCAAGCCAATGGAGGAGAATGAAGATGACAAGGTTGTCAGCATGATCGTCAACTATTTTAGTGCGAGGGTAAATATCGCGGATGGCTATCGCGAAAAACCAAGACGTCTGCAAATATTCGCAGTCTGGTTCAGAAGACAGAGAGTGCCGAATTCTTTCATTAATAAACTTTATAATTCAACTACTCTCTCCTGTCGTTACGTCTTCTCTTTAAAATTTCTCGTTTTTCAATATGTCCTTTGCGCAATTCTTTTCAGCTTTGGAAGCAATTCTGAAACATTTTCTTCAATCATACGTAACTATTATTTATCAGCGAATTTTCTTATAAAGTCTCAAACTTTTCTAATCTTTTTACTTACAATCAAATCGTTAAATCGCTCTAATAGACGAGTACAGTGATTATAATAATCTTGTTTCTTTGCAAACAAAAAAATCATAAAACAGTGTGAAAGTAGGATTACAATGAAGCATCTACTTTTTCTTCCTTTACTTCTGACAAGCTCTTAGCAAAACTTTCCGGCTTTGAAATAACAATATTAAAAGTCTGTACGAGATAGAAACCCATAACAGGAAACGTCTTTATATCTTTTATAACGAAAATAACAAGTCTTGTGGAAAAGTTCGGCCATGCTTTTTAAATTACGCTCGGCTGAGACAGCAAAATATTATTAATATATTTTTTTTCATTTTTTATTTATTTATTATTTTATTTTAAATTTCTCTAAAAGTTTTCTGTATACTACATTGAAAATAAAGTGTAATATAACTTGAAATAAGATTAGATACACGTATATATGCTAAATAACATGCTAAAAAAATTCGATCTTTTTAAGGAGGTTGAACTATTATTTTGAAGTAAACTTAAGCCGATGAGCCAATCAGGATTGCTTTAGGTTTTCGGTAATCTAACGGAAATGGAAATAACAATAAACTTATTCATAATAAGGCAAATTTCAACTTGAAACCATAAACATAATAAGAATAGACCGAACGTGAGGTTTGAAAGACTAGGTAGAAAAGGACAGACAATAAATGACGTGTAACTTTCTCTTTTTGACGAAGAAAGAGTAGAGGGGGGGGAGGTATGAAAAAAAGAAAAGCAGAAAGACAGTGAGTGTGCTCGAAAAGCTACACGGCATCTGCTCTCTGCTTTTTTTACCTTATCTTCGCGCCAAAAAGTGCAAAGTAGAGGACACCATAGAACTTATAATGATGGAAGGGGAATATAAACGTTAAACTATGAGCAACATCTGAAGGACAGAAATATCTTTCTATTCTTTTCTATCTTCTTTTGGCACATTCGCAGAAACACCGACAAAATACTATTAAAGACCGACATCCTTATGGGAGTCCTTGTGAATATTGAAATGACTGAAAGTTAAAAACTTATAATATTGTACTTATTTTATGATTTATTAGTTGGCGACACCACCCAAAGTCAAACTGATAAGATCTCTAAATAGATCTTTTTATACCTTACAACTTTTGTCTAAAACATTGTTTTAAGAAACGTTGTCTTCTTGATAAATCCGGGATTCCGACCTTTTTTGAATACTTTATGTATATATGTAGGGTGTCTCATGTAACTGTGATCACGATTTTTCCGGCATTTCCGATAATCTGACGAAAATTATTTTGAATAAAATTTAGTCAGTTCTTAATTGACTACAAATTGCAATATTAAAAATTTGTAAAATATTCTGTTTTAGGAAAAAAATCAAAATCACCTTAATTTTTTTTAATAGCAAAACTATTTTTTACTTTATAGTATTGTAACTGATGTCAACAAATTCAATGACTTGCTATACTATGACCTTAAAGTCAGACGTGTGGGGAACCAATGAATGGAAACGTTTTCGTCTGACTTTAAAGTCATAATATATCATTGAACTTGTTTTGACATTAATTACAATATTATGAAGTAAAAAATGGTACTGTCATTTAAAAAAATTAGAGTGACTGATTTTTTCCCTAAAAAGGAATGTTTTGCAAATTTTTAATATTGCAATTTGTAACCGATTAAAAACTGATTAACTTTTATTCCAAATAATTTTTGTCATCGGAAGTTGCTTTAAAAAAATATGTATGTTAGGTGGATAATTTTTTAAGTAAACAATTATATGTTTTCTATCCACTAATTGATTCATCTCATTATTCTGTTCATAAAAGTATTAAGGTATGATTATTAAAAAATTAATAGTTTACGAGATGTTTAATATTTTATGTCAATATGTGACAGAATAAAATATAAAATATCTCATAAACAATTAGTTTTTTTTATTATATCATTTATATCATTATATCATTATATCTAGCTTAATACTTTTATATAGAGAATAATTAGAGAAACCATATTGTGTAAAAAAATTATTTAATTCCGTTTAAAAAAATGGAGGTGACCTTGATTTCTTTTTAACGCCTCCACCTAGAAGAAAGACAACATGATCAAAATACGTCCCCCTTGAAACCATGCAACTTTTATTTGGCACTTTTCCTTCTATTATTAAAAACAAACGAGTTATTCAGATGACCTATTTTAAATAACTCACCCTGTACACACACACACACACACACACACACACACACACACACACATTCTTTATATTAAGTAGGATACAGTGATACAGATATTACATGACAGAACAAGGTCCTTGCCATACCGTGCTACTTACTTAAAATTGTGTGCAGTCACATTTGCGGATTGCTTTTACGGTTCGGGAATTTTTTAAATATATTTAATTAATTTATTTTTTA
>NW_017304123.1:719315-719730 GCF_001594115.1 Trachymyrmex septentrionalis | reverse complement strand
ACGAGGAGAAAGAGGGGAGGAGGGAGGGAGGGAGGGAGGGGGAGAGAGAGAGAGCGAGCGAGCTTCTGTTAAATTAATGTATATCAGTAGGTATATATTCCTTATAAATTAATATAAATTGATATATATTTTTTATTTTTATTAAAAAATATATTAAATAGAAATAGAGGAATGGAAGAGAGAGAATGCCATGTAGCCCGTATTTACAGTCATGTTTCTGCTAAGAAACTCAGCTGAAACTAATCTTGAGTCATGGAACAGTTCAAGACGAATCTGAGAGTTGATTTACTTACACATTTGTTGCTACGGAATTCATTGCATTGTCAGATAATGCCAAGAAGTCCTTTCTTTTGTTTCTTCTGTACATCCAGAATTTTTCCTTAAAGTGGTTGTATCGCATAAGAGGGACTTGTGG
>NW_017304123.1:710966-718968 GCF_001594115.1 Trachymyrmex septentrionalis | reverse complement strand
GAACTCATTTTCACTAACCCTAAACTGTCAGCTGTTAAATTGTTTTTTTTTTTTGGTTCCCAACACTTTACTGCACAAATGGCGGCAAATTCAAATCTTGCGTTAATTTTGGGACACCCTTTACAATCACCTGAAGCGTCAGCGCATGAGGGTACCGTACGGCGGTGAAAAAAAGTTACTGTTCAAAAATTGCCGCAGATCGTAATTTTTGAACAATAATTTTTATTTTCTCACTGTGGTCCGGTACTTGAGAATGAGTTGATAAGCGAACTGGATTAGTGAAATAGTAAAGCAATTTTCTAAGATTTTATAATTAATATTTATCTGGTTACTTCCCATTATCTTCGGTTTAAAGAGATTCGTATTATATATTTATCTATAGTCCTTTAGTTTTTAAACGAATTTCTAAATACCGTTTTTGCGCTATAATTGAAAATGTACTGTCTCCTCCTTGTCTGGCACATGTTAAAAGTATTAACTTCAAATGCAATTATCTTTGGAACATCCTTGGTTTACCCCCCCTCCCCTCTTAAAATGATATGTATGTACAGAGAGTATCAAGTAATCAAATGATAAAAGCTTCAAACAAAATCTCAAGAAAAGTCATTTTGCGATACAACCACCTTAATGGCAACCAACCAAAGTACTTCTCTTTCGAAAGAAATATATCAAACTTACAAAACCGGAAGTTGAATAAGGCGTTCGGTTTACCCCCCCTTTTACGAGATAAGAAAATAAGAGATAAGAAAATATCGAGTATTTAACAGTAAATATACGTGTACGAATTTATATACAAGGAAAAAAATAACAAAACAATACAAAAAGTTTTTTTTTTTTCAGCAAAATAATATGAAATTATACGCTTTTAATAATTTTATACAAAATTATTAAAGAACAAATATATAAAAATCTACACTACGTTTTATTTATTTATTTATCAGATTTCTTTTACTTTCATCACTGTACATACAATTGCTAGGTCACTGAAAAGACAAGATTTATATTGCAATACATGCATTATGCTTGTCCACGAAATGCTCACGAATTGTGAACCGTGTGAACTAAATCCCGTGCACAGCTCTGAACCAAGTGCGTCTTTTCTCATTTGCAGAATTTCTTCTCGAAGCGGTCGTTCCGGTCGAACCCTCTGAAGAGAACGAAGAGCGTAACAAAGCTCGAGCGGCAAAAGCAACGGGGCGCCGGTCTCCGAGGATGCCGTTCACACGAGTCTCTGCTGTGCGGTCAGGCGGTGACCTCGATGGACCTCGCGGCGGTGACGCCGCTGCATCCGAGTCTCCTCGGCAAGCCACACTGCTTCCAGGTCACGCCGAGCACTGGCGGGCCGAAGTATTTCAGCTGCAAAACCGCTCACGAACGGGACCAGTGGTTGCTCAAGTTGGTTGAACCGGGTTGCGCATTGCTTTTTATTTATCGCTCCGCCACACGCCGCGCCAGATAAGCGGCCGATTTTTTATTTTTATCATACGAGAATGATGTACCTGATCATTTCGGTACTGAAATGCTGTACGAGAGCGACGCTCTAGATTTACCGCGCAGTAATTTCTCGACTACGTAGTAATCCTTGATAAATATGACATTTGACTTGAATTATGCAAAGTTGAAGTCCTCATCTCTCGGTAATACCGCGAGCGGATTGAAAGTCAAGAGAATATATACGTATGCAAACTAGAACATTATCATAAATGTGTACTTTCAGTATTTATATCATTACAATATTTGATTTTGAAGTATAACAATCCTCAAATAAATCTGTATCACCATTCGATCTTTATTCGAGCCAATTATTATATCGTGTGACGTCGTATAAGCGGAGGCGTCGCGTGCAAAAGCTACAAAACTATCCATTTTATTATATGCGCAGCTTAAGGAAATCCGTTCAGCCGGATGCGGAACAGACACGTCGCACGGACAATTCGCTGCAGATCTGGTTACTGGAGGCGAAGGGCGTGCCTGCGAAGAAGCGATATTTTTGCGAGGTCTGTCTCGACAGCACCTTGTATGCGCGAACAACTGCCAAACTGAAGGCCGACTTGTGCTTCTGGGGCGAGCACTTCGACTTCCATCATTTACCTTCCGTCAACACCATCCAGGTGAACCTGTACAGGGAAGCAGACAGGAAAAAGAAGAGAGACAAAAATGTTTTGATCGGTAAGCACTTGATTGCGAAGAATTAAAAATTCTTACATTATATGTGTCCCATTCATCACCGGTCGATTTGAATTTCGCGCTATTTTTAAAACGTCAAACCGATTAATCTCAAACTTCACATACGTCATCTAGACAGATGGGAGATTAATCATGGAAAAGTACACGGTGAAAGAACGCGTGCAAATTATTCAGGCGTGTCACGATCTTAGATTCGGCATCGTTTTAAAAATAGCGCGAAATTCAAATCGACCGGTGATGAATGGGACACCCTGTACATAGAAAAGTGTTTGATCACACATATAGCTATAAATTTAAAATACGATATATGAATCATATTATACATATGAAACAATAGATAAATTAAAAATAAATTAAAAATTATACGAAGTGAATTACCATAATCGTAACGCCATATAATATAAATGCCACACGCATATAATGATATACGTACCAATTGTTCTCTCTAGGTTCCGTCAGTATACCAGTGCACAATGTGACATCGCGTTACTTAACAGAGAAATGGTATACCGTAGTAGGTGACAAGGGACCTCTCAAAGATCCTCCTGCCCTAAGAGTAAAGTGCCGTTTTCAGTCGGTTGACATATTGCCGGTTCAGGTGTATCAAGAGTTTCTGGAATATCTGAAAACTGATTACGCGTCGCTATGCGAAAAATTGGAACCCGTCATCGGCGTCAAGGCGAAAGAAGACATCGCGACTGCCTTGGTAGCGGTGATGCAACGGGAGAAAAAAGCGCCGCAATTCCTCGCTGATCTCGTCATGATGGACATTCATCGAATAGGTCAGCCTTCGTATAATTAATTTTCTCACGCATAAAACTGTTAATATCTCTTATTTAAAGCTTTGTTTCAAGCACGATTAGTTGTTTAAAATTCTTATTGTATTTTTTTTTCCTATTTTTGATTCGTTGATTTGCAATTTATCATTCAATTTGTATTTATTAATATTTTAGATGATGAAAGACTCACTTTTCGAGGGAATTCCTTAGCCACGAAGGCAATGGAAGCTTACTTGAAATTGACCGGGGACAGATATCTACAAGAGACTCTGGGAGCCGTTGTGAGAGGAGCAGTCGAAGGCGGCGATTGCGAAGTGGATCCACTCAAGGTCGCTTCCGTCGCTGCGTTGCACAAACAACAGCAGAACCTTCGCAACGCCGTAGAGCTGGCTTGGAGCAGAATATTATCAAGCCACGCTCATTTTCCGCTAGAATTACGCGAATGCTTCCGCATTTTCCGTGAACGTCTGGCCGATCTGGGCCGCGAGGACATTGCAGACAATCTCATCTCCGCATCGATCTTTCTAAGATTCCTTTGTCCTGCCATTCTCAGTCCGTCTCTCTTCAACATTACGCACGGTAAGTCAAAACATAATTACATCTCAAGTGAATTTCGATTAGTATGGATTATTGATTACTACGCGTATTACATTTGTATAGATTTGTAACGACATCCATTAATTATAATTGTAAAATAAAAATGGCGTGAAAACTTAATACACATTTAATGCGTAAAAGTCTTTTAAAAAAAATAATTTCTACTTTAGAATATCCGAATGAGAAAGCAGCGAGAAATCTCACTCTGGTCGCGAAGACGCTTCAAACGCTTGCGAACTTCACGAGATTCCAGGGCAAGGAAAATTTCATGGAATTTATGAATGATTTACTCGAACGCGAAGCTCCTTCTATGAAGAATTTCTTGCAGCTAATTAGCGTAAGTATCGTATAATATTTTATTTTATATTTCAATTTTTCCGACGAGTTTATATATCGCTTCTTGAATAAATATTAATGGAAAAAATATAAAAATATTTTTACAAATTAAAATTATAACCAATATTGAAACCTAAAACTATAATTTTATGTATCTACGTGTATAAAAAAGTGTGCTCTGTACAAATATAATTTTTCTATTCAACAGAGTCCACTACCAAAGGATGCACCAACTAATAACTCGCTTGAATTTGATGGCTACATAGATCTGGGCAAGCAATTGTCTCTGCTGCACGCTCTTTTACGAGAAAGTGTGGCAACGATAGCTCCATCCTCGCCATCGATGCCACCATCGCGATTACCCGAGATCCTTGATAGAATCTCCATAGCTCTGGATCAACCAGGTCCGAGTCCTGTACCCACCACACATCGTTATTCGAACTTGCAAAATAATATTTTCCGCTACAATGATCCGACGATCGCCAACAGCAACTCGAATCTGTCCATTTCGGCCACGTCAACGCTGAGCAATCATAGCACTATAAACGGCACGATCAGAGATAGCAACGAAGTGCTGCAAACCAACACTTTAGGTCACAATAGTTCGCGCAGTCCGAACGTCACAAGAGCAGCGACTCTACCGCGAAACGCTTACATGCCAACGAACGGCAAGTTGCAGCTGCAAATCAATTCAGACGATTATCCTTTGGAGCCGCCGGCGTTCGTGTCGCGTTCGCCAACACCGATCACGCGGCAACACAGGCCGCTTGGTCCCAATCGATCTGGACCAGGTTACAGACTGACTGCCAGCGCGAGCCTGGCAAACGTCAATCACTGCCAGACTCATCCAACAAGCCCCACGCGTTCCGAGAGTCACAACAATTTGAAAGATTCCAATTATAATATCACCACGACGCCTCAAAACATCCAGTCGAGTAACGGTAGTATTGTTTCTCAGCAGCAACAGCAGCAGCAACAGCATCGGCATAACATCGCGCGTCTCGCGCAAAGTCTTGATATTCACGATCGCGAAGATAATTTTAATCATAACAATTACAACGTATCGAGATCGGCCAGCCGGAATCATTGTCACAAGGAAGAGAACGCTAATCAGACCCAACAGCGCAATTACAACAATGTCTCGAAGACCACAGTGAATGCTAACGTGGTCGTTAATCCGCCTACGAATCTCACACTGTCAATCAATCATCAGCCCAACAATAATTACAACACTTCCAAGGGAAACAACGCGTCCGCTAACGGCAATCTCGATGAGCTGTCTGATTTATTAAGATACGCGGACGATGAAGTGTCGGAATCCAAGTCACAGAAGGGCTCGCAAATCTCCATCTCGCAATTGAGCAATGTGGCTTCGTCGGGCTATCAAAGCTTCGCCGCTTACAGTCAGAGCTCCAGTCCGGTGGATCTCAGCAGTAACAATGCAAACGCGCACATTCTCAGTACGGCGCCGTTGGCATTTGCTAATCCTGTGTACCATATGGATTCGAATCATGCGAGAATAGGCAGACGAGGTAGCAGTAGTTCCGAAGAGAGAGATGGTAGCGGCGGTGGCGGCGTCGATAGCGTAAGAGGCGTCGATCTAAGCCCCTCGCCACCGCCCAAAAATAACGTACGAAATCATCAGAGGAACGGTCAAAACCAATGGCGACAAGGCAATCAGACTCACAGAAACAACTCGGAGCACGCGCAGGATGTTTGCTGCACGAAGCTCCGAAGAAGACTCTCCCTCGATTCCACAAGAGATCTGTCGGACACCAGTGAGGAAGAAAATTGCACCACCAGGAGAAGCAAGTCTCGCAGTCATCGAAGTATCGATCAGGTGAGTTAATGAAAGATACTCACAATTTCTTTTACGCACTATGAGTAATTAATGAGAAGAAATTCTAACTCTAAATTGAATTAACTGCTGTTTCTTGAACATGGAAAAATCTGCAACTTTGCATTTCTCTTTAAAGATGTAAATAACAAATTCTTTATTCTATTATGGGTCTACTGGCAACAGCATAGAAATGATAATAATTTTCTGTAATCGTCTAACGAATATTTCTCTATACAGATATTCTTTCTGTCTATCTCTCGTAACTAACACGGTACGTTTATTCGTTTCCAGTACGAAGTGGATCTGTATGAGGTGGAGAGGCTACAGAATAGCGTAGATCGGCTGCGATTGCGCGCGCGATTAGGTGCCAACGAGGATGCTGATTTAGATCTCGCGTCTGACACCAACATGAAGAGCATCATTTCCAGGTACTTCATCTTCATTTCCGCACGTAACGTCGCTAACCCATTATCGGGTCTTTGCCTGAGTGTGAGCCCTGATATCACCGTGATCATTATCACCGTATCTGCGTTTTTTTCACTTCGACTTCTCGCCATGTTCAGCCACTCGATCTTCCATATCCTCATTTCTCGAGTTGTCGCGAGATTCATTTGAAGTCTCCTTATAGAAATTCTACAGTCACATAGAATGGCATTCGAATTGGCAACTTTCGTTCAATGTTATATTTTACAAAAAAGTACTGTTTTATAGTATTTACAATTTGCGATGAATTATCAACGGGTTAAATTTAAATTTTATTGATAATAAATAACGCGATTTTAGATTAAAATTAGCATTAAAATTATATGTCCATTTCGCGTATATTGATAGCGATTGAACGTCGTCTAATCGCGTGTATCACTTTTTCTATGTCTAACGGAACTAATGGGGAAACACTCACCCGTATATAAACGGCTACTTTATCGAAACGATATGTATGTTTAACTGATTGTGTGTTCCTCTGCATTCTATCCGCTGCATTTGGTATACTCTGGCTTGATCTGGACCTTTGGTGTAAGAGTCAATTATATTTATAAGCTTTTCTTACATTTTTATATTCATATGTTAGCTCATCGTGTTCTTTCTTGGTTTTCGAAAATTCGCCACTCGGAATTCAACTCGGAACGAAAACTCGTGTTTACTGATCGCGAGACGTCTTTTTTATTAATTTTTCACCGAATTGGCGCTCACCGACACATCTCATGACTCACATTTCAACACGTTCATTTTGTGCACGGATATTCATTGAGATGATTATTTGCAAAGAAAGTGTGTCGCAAAGAAAGAAATGTCCGGGTACCGTATGCCAAGCAGATGTTCGCAGTATCAAACTCTCCGATATGTGGACATTTCTTTTTTCTCTTTTTCATTATACATACATACTCGCTATGATTATGATACAAAGCAAACATATATAGTTTCTGGGAAGACCTTATGTTCCAGTTATCCTTTTCCAAGAGTATATTAAATTATGCACCAAACACTGTCGCTTCTTACAACTTTATTTTTATTTCTCGACGTTGTTTCAGTAATTATGCATCGCGGTGCGCTTGGTTCTTTTTCTGCTTCGCTGTAATGTCTCTCGGTTTCAAATAGAAAACAGAATTTCGTCAATAAACTGAACTCTTTTTTTTTTTTTTCAAAGTAAAATGATACAAATTGAACAGCAGAAGCTCGAGAGAGTTAATTCGGCGAAGCTTAATTAATAGTTCCTCGACGCTTTTTATTCTTCGCGTATAACACAATCATTCGAAATAATCTTTTCAGCATTTCTATCTAAATATAAAGTCTCGAAGAATAAAGATCGTTCCAAGGGATCATTTCCGATGAGAGGAGCTTGAATTCTTTTATCGAATCTTTTATCAAACGTTTCTCTCTCTTTCTCGTCCAATCACGCATTTAATCCCAATTTAATGTTTCCTTTTTTGCTCGCAGGTTAATCTCCGTGGAGGAGGAACTACGTCGCGAACAGCAGAAGATGTCGGCGGCGTTGTCGTACAAGCAGCGCGTGATCGACGCGCAGGAACAGCAAATAGCTGCCCTGGGTGCTGCGAACTCGCGTCTCATGTCGACAAACGCGAGCCTGCTTTCGGCGCTGAGCAAGCAACGCTACAATGCCAAATCCCAGGCCAACAGTGAAGCTGCACCGCTACTACAGAATATCGCCGACATCGGTGAGCTTAAAAGCTCATCGTGTTAAGCGATGTTAAAGATCGGAAGTCAAGCGGGAAGGGAATCTTCGAACGGAGAAAACGTTTTCTTC
>NW_017304123.1:707765-710866 GCF_001594115.1 Trachymyrmex septentrionalis | reverse complement strand
AGCTTAAAAGCTCATCGTGTTAAGCGATGTTAAAGATCGGAAGTCAAGAAAACGGGAAGGGAATCTTCGAACGGAGAAAACGTTTTCTTTAAGAAGTTTTGCGCTGCAATACGCATTATAAATGGTGTCATTAATGACAACATTTATCTTCTCTGAATAATCTTGCAGCACCTCTATGAGGTAGTCGATTTGTTGCAAGAGAGATGAGAATTCCGAAAGGAATCTCTCTCTAATCATTAGTTAAATCTATGCGAATTAACGTTGTTATTCGAAGAAAATAAGAGAAAATTCTTTACTCAGAGAAGCGTGAGGGAAGCATGGATCTTCTTTGATTGCAATTCGTTGCATGAATTCCACGAGTCGTTTGATCGGCGCTCGTTACTTTTCGATCTTGAGATCACGCGCTCGAAAAAAAAATGTTAAACGTGCAGCGCGAGTGTGAATAGACCCGGTGTCGACCTGGACTCGCGAAACTCGAGGATGCGGAGTATCGTGCTAGAAAACAATATAGACTGCGACATAAGAGAGAATGGCGTGCGAGAAATAGAGGCTATTTAGTAAATAGGCAGACCGAATAAGTAGACAACTCTCGTCGAATTTATATAATGTGACATAGCGTTAAGCTAGGTTTATTTGTACGCGAGTAAGAAGAAAATCCCCGACTCGTCCAAGGTTTTCGATCATGGAAATCGCCCTGATTGCTTGAATGACGATCGACTCGCGACAGTGCTGACCAGTGAAATGAATTTTTGTGACTGCGAGTCTCTCCCAACGGCGACTTTGCTTCGTTCGGCATGAACGAAACGAAAGTGGCAACGAGACTAAATTTTAATTTTATTAAAATTGAGGATCCTCGATCAGCAGCGAAAAGCGAATCGATTGCATCTTCATTGATCCCATATGAATTATTTCGATCTATTGAATTAGCAAACGTATAAATAAAAATTGAACTTTATTCAATCGAATATTTGATATAAGTGATGAAGTATGAGCCCCGAAACTCGTAAAAAAAAAAATGTAGCTTATCTTCATTTGTATTCATCTGAATCACTTATCCAAAATGATTACAAGTTTTATCTCAACTTTAGTTTACTGTACGATTAAAAATTACATATAGATATCTAGTAGAGTTGCATTGCTTGCGCGACGAAAATTGATGTTCGATTCCAATTGGATCGTTCAATTAAAAATCGTGTGGCAGCGGGCACTCGGACGGCACGTGAAGAAGTTCTGATCGTCAAATCGCGTATATGTTTCCCTTGTTTCTACTATTGTATCTACGCACAGCCGCACGCACCGTAATAGTTTAGAAATAGTATGATACCTAAGGAATATGATATCAACGTTCGCGTCACATCATGACATAGGAGCATCCTCGAGCACCGGATCGTTCTGCAGGACTTCATGTATGTATGTATGTGTATATATATATATATATATATATATATATATATATATATATATATACATATATACATACACATTTATATATATATAGGCGCGTCTATTTTTCTAGTTTGTTCCCCGAGTGCACGGTCTCTCACGGCCATAAAACACGACTTTCATTTTTACGTGCGAATTATTATATTGATAGCAAAGCCTGCGTTGCGTTTCTTTTCTAAAACGAATGTATTTGATCGAATAACTCATGCGATTTTTTTTTGAGACCATTAAATATTGAGTGAGAAACGGAACAAGCTTCCATGACCAAAAGGTGAGCGAAAAAGTCCGTCGAACGAAACAGAAGGACTTCCAAAGCGACGTTTTGCGCTCATATTTTCCAATGTTTTTTTTTTTTTATCTCAACGAGCCGCGAGTAAATAACGACTACCTTTGGTTCAGCACGATCCTTTATTCTAAGCATAACGATATTTATTTAGTAGTGTTTACCAAAGATGAAGAATTTCACATTGTAAAGAGAGTATTGAGATTTATGTAAGATATTTGGGTGTCTCCTTTTTTTTTTTACTTTTACTGTTCCCGACGAAAGCGATGATAATTATCGTCATGTACGGAAGCGACGCAATCGGGAACAGTACTTGAGTTCGAGAAAAACGGTATATACGGCATGTGAATTCGGAAATCGTTTTTCCCGCTCGATATTGTTCGAAGCAAAATTTTTGCACATCAAGCCGTAATTTTGTGCGTGTATAAGCAGCGCACGTAACGCATGACAATTAATTAGATTTCTCGAAAGTCTCGCTCGTTCGCAAAGCGTTAATGTGTTACGTTTTACATCACAATAACAATTATTATTGCAGCCATTGTCGTATAATGCGTATGAAAGACTGAATGAGAAAGCGAGCGAGAGAGCGGGAGAGAAAAGTGGAAAAAAAGAAAGCGTGAAAGAGTGAATGAAAGAGTGTCAGTTCGTCTCGTACGAGGGAGCGTGAGAGAAGATAATCAGTTTAATCTCGCTAAGGAAAAAAAAAAGTATTATCTCGTCAACTTTGTACCATAGTGTTATTCTCGCCTGTCCGAGCGTTTGAGCCTCTTGCCTGACGCATTATTACTTTTGTATAGAAATACCCTCATTCTTCATTCTTCTTCTCTATCATTTCTTTTTATACTTTCTCTTCTTCCGTATCACGGAAAACTACAACCGTACTGCGTTCGCGGGAAACCGCCCCTTTAGAAGCCACTTTCTTTGACTCGTCGAGTATTTACATCTGATAAAATTAATATATTAATGCTATCCTCCTTTCTTCTTGGATGATGTAATCGATAAATATCTATTTAAAAAAATCACTTAAATAGCGTGTACATTATTAAGTTTTGGTATATTCGTTTCTGCAATAGACCACCTGTATTTAAGCATATAGTGACTATTACACTACATGAACAAATAAATACGATTAGACATATAAACGACCCCACTTTTCCCTGATTTATCCGATTCCAATTTCATTTAAGCGTCGTAAATGATTCAAAAGCGACAACAGATTCATTTCAGTGTCATGTCAATCAGTATCGAAAAAATGAAATTGCATTACAATTTATTATATAGTAATATCATTTTTCTATTTGTAAATAAAACCAAATGAGTATTCGACAATTTTTTTCTAATTACAATTCGTAAAAATATTAGACGAATTTTGAAT
>NW_017304123.1:702259-707665 GCF_001594115.1 Trachymyrmex septentrionalis | reverse complement strand
TAGAGGGAGCCACATGAACGAAATCGTTTTTCATTCTTGACGCGGATACTTTTAGCTTCACAACAAAAAAAAAATTAATAAAAAATATCAATGTATGCTCATTTGATCGCATTTTTAAAAACGTACCAATAGATGGCCCACCCTGTACTATAATCTGCAATAAATATTAATACATTGGTTAGCATTTCGTACCAATTTAAATATTATTAAATAGTAAAATACAATATTTAAACAATCAAATAACCGAGTAAAAAAGATGTTAAAAGATAATTATATATATATATTTCGTAATTTTATTTGATATGTTCCAACTTTACGGAGTTTTCATCAGTTAAAAACAATACATGATACACACATACACACATAAACTTATGTTATAAGCTAAATAGAGTTATTGTAAATATACATACTGTAACATTATTAGGTGTACAACTTAATTCTTGGCCTTTTTAACATATGTTGTCATTTTTTTAAATATGTTGTTTATTTACATAAAACGAATAATCTTTCAATCTTCTTGTGTTTTATTTTCTTCTGAAAGCTGTTCCAATTCTTCGTCTTCAATTTTTAACTATCCCGAAACTTTTGAAAACACTTTTTACATGTAATATAAAACACAGCATTTTCACCTAAGGCCGAGCCTTTATTCCTTAGTCTTACCGGTTTCTTCAGTTGAAATGCGAAAAGAAGACACTACCTTAAGTGCTGCTTTTTGAACGATCGCTTCCCAGTAAACGAGAATGAATTAAAATGAATTGAAATTTTTTTCTATGCGTATTTTAAATAGCAAATACTTTTTTTGGATTCAATTGGATTCAATTGGATGAAATTGGATTGAAAAACTGCATGTCCTATTCAAAATTTTGAATTTAACAATATTCACAATGCATAGAAAAAACTAATATTATTTTTAGATTGAAAGGCATAGAGATTTGCTCCATGCAATTCTTATAAATGAATAAAAGTGCATTCAGGATTGAAAAGCATTCATTTTAACATTCGTGAATTTCTGAAAACCTGAATCCATTTCAATTCATTTCAGTCCAGTCTGCTGGATTTTACTACTGTGTTTAGAGATTATATCGGTACTACCGTCAACTATTATACCTCGTTTTGAAGTTGAAGGATGACACATTAAAACGATTATACGGTAGAAAAAAATTAAAATTTTAATAAGTGTTGTAATCAGTTAAATGTAAATTAAAGGGACTGAGAATTAAATTGTATTTAATATCAGTTTGACAATGATAGGCTAAATCAAATAACATTTTCCTGTTTCTTTTCCTTCAATATGATGATTTTGGTTAATGTATCTTATACTGAAGGAAAAAAATATATTGGTTTGATTAACTTCTTATTGTCACTCTATTCTTAGATAGTTATTATTACAGTATATATAATTGCGATAACTATACAGTTATTATATATATATATATCGTATTTTTTAACTGATGAAAGCTTCGTGAAATCGAAATATATCGAATAGAATTATGAAATAAATAAGTTATAATCAGTTTCAAACATTTATTTTTTGCTCGATTATTTGGGTGTTTATATTATATTTTATTGCTATGTAGTGTAACTATAGTGTTATTTTTGAATTTATTTATTAAATAATAATGTTTGTAACGTATTATTCAATACATTTGTGATTCACATATGTATAATCTAATGTAATTGCTAATAATAGCAATAGAATTAGATCGCATTAAATAAAATAATAAAATAATAATAAATAAAATAATAAAATTAATTTCTTATATTTATTATTTTAATCAGTTTAAATATTATAAATTTTCTTAATTTAATATAGAAAACCAAAGAATTGTTCCAAAATAATATATATATAAAATTTAATCACAACGATAAATCCGCATGAGCATATTTGCCTTTCTATTATAAATATACATTTCTATGCAAGGGCAATGATCAGTCACGCGATAAACTAATTTAAAAATAAATTTTCAGTGCAACGCTTCTAATTATTATCTTAAAATTTTCAATTGTGCATAATTAAAGATTAGGAAAACGTATATAATTCATATTGATATTGAACTGTATTATCCTGGTAAAATTCTGGTTTAATATTTCACTTCTTTCTGATGTACGCAAGATGGAGCCATAAGTCCATCGCAAGCCTCAAAGTTAAAACTAACATAAAAATTCGAATTAAATTAATAATTGTTGATTAAAGTTACTTCGTAATTTATTTTAAAATGTCTCAACTCTCTCTCTTTAAGATTAATTTTTTTTCACTAGCAATTAAGTATCAATTTCTGTCGAAATATTACGCTATACATAATATCGTAGGTATACATGTGAGACGATCTCAAATACACACACATATCAAAATTGCTTATTTAAATAAATAAATCGTAATCATTGGTAACAGTGATTTGAGCTACCACGCTGCCTTGATTTCTTTGAAAATCTTATGAGAAAAGACTGTTCAAGCACAAGTACATATATACTAATCGCGTTAGTCGTAATCCTCTTGGATGCTTATCGTGCAGTCAGCGCCCGCGATATTATCGTGTAAACAGACGGTCACCGAGCGATCATTGCTGGCCAATCAATCTAATCGAGATGAGTTTCGATAACGGTGGTGGCCCTCGAAAAATCAATAATACACACCCCTCCGGCGTGCAAGCGCGAACGACGCCACACGTGGTATTTCCAAGGTAGCCCCGGCGAACGAACAAATGGGAAAATTTTCTCTGAAACGTACAAATTTTTTCTCTGTTCGATGGTTTCGCATTTAACGCTACATTGGCTAAGTTCTTTTATCGGTACAATTCTTGGATCGATCCTTAACACACGTTTAGATACGAGTTACATTCGATCCTCTTCACATTGCGACTAATATTTTTTAAATACAAACCGAGGACATGTGATTGAAATTTAGAGCGTTCGTGGAGCGAAAATTAAATGTAAGCCCACACTGAAACAAACAGACAATTTTAACGATCACATATACATGTGACCAAAAATACGTTTCCAACGTATATCCAGGCGTTTCAAATGAAGATCTAAAAGCGCGAGGTTAATGTCTGAGAACATTGAAGATTAAAAAAAAATGGGAGCGGCATGGTTGCATACACACACAGTTCCACAACTGCACACAACACACACATCGACATGTTTTTAATAATTTATCACTGCTTAATCAATAAGACTATATTAAGATTATATTTAAATTAGCCAATTAGTGATGTGGGCAATTGATATACATCCAAAAGAAAATAATTCGTTGAGATTATGTAAAAAAAATTTATTTATTTTTTATTTAAAATTAACTTTAAAAAAATTATATTCGTGGAAACCCGGAAGCGCTTCGAATAATTGCAAATTTTCTCACGTTCCCCCGTACGTGCGATCGAAAATTTCCTACGTTTGTCTGAGCATTTGGAACCAAAATCCAAAAGTACTGGTATAATGTCTGAGACCATTGACGATTAAAAAAAATTATTCGTTGAGATTCTGTACCCGGAAGAGCACCGAATTACTAAGAAATCCCGCGCGTCCTCCGTACAATCAAAAATAAAATTCCTACGTTCATCCTTGTGTCCGGTGGTAAAATCTACGAGCGCGAGAGCAATGTCTGAGATCATTGGCGATAGAAAAAAAAATAATTCATTGAGATCGTGTACCCGGAAGGGGGTACACGATTGTGTCCCTCACTAATTTTAATGAGCTCTGGATATGTTGTAAGAGATGAAAAAAATTTTGTTTCTTATCTCGAGGTTTAAAGGTTGAAATGTTTCCTCGAAGAAAATCGGTTTTTTTTTCTTTCGAATCAAATCGTGGTCTCAGGCATTATACCAGTACTTTTAGATTTGTGACTCCAAACGCTCACACAAACGTAGAAAATTTCTGATCGCACGTACGGGGGAATGCGAGGGAGTTTGCAATTATTCGGAGCGCTACAGGGCTTTTAAGAATAATTTTTTATTTTAAATAATTTTTTTTACATAACCTCAAAGAATTATTTTCTTTTGGGTGTATATCTATTGCCCACATCACTAATTGGCTAATTTAAAATAATATAGTCTCATTGGTAAAGTGGATATTAAATGATTAGAAACGTGCCGATGTAAGTGTTGCGTGCAGTTGAACTGTATACAACCAAGCCGCTCTCATTTTTTTAATCTTCAACATTCTCAGACATTATATCCTCTATTTTTAGATTTTCGTTTGAAATTCCTGGACATACCAATGTTGGAAATTTTCGGTCATATGTATAGGGAAGCCAGAGCAAAATGGGCGTCCTGAGTAAAGCGAATACTTTTTATTTTCGCTTATTTATCTGAGATGGCGTTATAAGTCTCTAGCAGTTGAAGGAATTAGAGTCTATCTAGTAAGAGGAGAGAGTCAAGCCATGAGGAGCACCGATCTCTGATTGGTTAGATTTCGAGTCCCTTTAAACGCCACCATTTTGCCACTTTCGATATGGCAGTGAATCTGTGAATTAGTGTGAACTGTTTTATGGTGCAGAGAAGGTACGAACGCGGAATCGGACTATCAACTGTCAACTATGGTGGAATTGTGCTGTTTCCGGCCGATATCCGACGTCCGACAATGGCGTCCTTCCGCTCTTATGTATTAACTCTTACTAGAGGAACTCTAGAAGAAATGATCGACAAGCGACGCTATGAAAATACATATGATTGCGTTCGTTTGTGTTTAATAAAGACATATAGAAAATTGTTGAATGTTTTCTTGCATTTTTCCTTAGGTACGTAGTTTAATTATTATCTGTAATTGTTCCTTAATCAGTGTGAATGATTTTTTATAAGAATTCTGTGTGTATTTAAACATATATTCGAGGTTAAAATTTTTCACTTGGTGCTTCAACTTATTCTAACCCTTCCAAATTCGCGCCAGGTAGATTCTTTGGGCAAAGCGGATGATCCATCCTCTTTACTCGGTATATGATTACAATGAAAATATTGGGAATGCGGAGGGACAGGCGACCTTTCGAGTGTACGAAAGGCACGTGTTCGTTACATCTCACTTTTGTTTACTTTTTGCTACAATGCAGTATGATGATTTGTTTATGATTGATCCAGTGCAGTTCATCATTGCACCAAATGGGCTCATGAAGGTACACTACATATAAAGGATTTGGTACTTACTTTTGTGACAATTGCCAAGATTGATTCTAATTTTTAAATTTCATTTGCATTGCTCGAGTGACCCATTCGCTTTGTCCAGGGGAGTCGGGATGGTTTCTCTTTTTCTATGTTTTAACTAAAATGACATATTAATGTTTAAGTTTTTTAAATTTTATTTCAAAGTTAAGTCCTTTAAGAGATTTATGAGAATAAAAATGATTCTGATCTCAATTTTAATTGTGTCATTTTTTCTTCTCAATCTTAACACGTCTGCGCTGCCCGGGCTTCTCCT
>NW_017304123.1:695522-702159 GCF_001594115.1 Trachymyrmex septentrionalis | reverse complement strand
TTCACTTGGTGCTTCAACTTATTCTAACCCTTCCAAATTCGCGCCAGGTAGATTCTTTGGGCAAAGCGGATGATCCATCCTCTTTACTCGGTATATGATTACAATGAAAATATTGGGAATGCGGAGGGACAGGCGACCTTTCGAGTGTACGAAAGGCACGTGTTCGTTACATCTCACTTTTGTTTACTTTTTGCTACAATGCAGTATGATGATTTGTTTATGATTGATCCAGTGCAGTTCATCATTGCACCAAATGGGCTCATGAAGGTACACTACATATAAAGGATTTGGTACTTACTTTTGTGACAATTGCCAAGATTGATTCTAATTTTTAAATTTCATTTGCATTGCTCGAGTGACCCATTCGCTTTGTCCAGGGGAGTCGGGATGGTTTCTCTTTTTCTATGTTTTAACTAAAATGACATATTAATGTTTAAGTTTTTTAAATTTTATTTCAAAGTTAAGTCCTTTAAGAGATTTATGAGAATAAAAATGATTCTGATCTCAATTTTAATTGTGTCATTTTTTCTTCTCAATCTTAACACGTCTGCGCTGCCCGGGCTTCTTCTAGTATATGAGTCAATTGTTTATTTTTTCAGTGTAGACTTACATTTAATTTTTGCTCCACGAACGCTCCAAATTTCAATTACAGTAAGTCAAGTAAGAGCGAGTTCATGTTATTAGCCTTGAGATAGGTTCGAATAGTTTCATACGATATATCTAAACCTTTCTGCTTCAATTTTGCTTGTCCTTGACACAGTGTTAAGCCAGGATTCCGCGAAAACAGATTCACTATTTTTTTATCGTCTTTTTTTGTCCACTTTGCATATCGAGCCACGTTCCGGTAAATCATCGACATTTTTTGCCACATTATATCGCTGCACCCACTTCTGTACGAATGATTTCAACTTTTTCATATATTTAGCAGCCGCTAATTGTGACATTTTTGGACCTTTCGAGTGAGTGCAGAGAAACACAACGTGAGGAACACGCTTCATAGCGTGATGCGTATTTGGTACTCATGGCTCTTAATATGATTCTCTTAAGAAAGTTCAATGACAACTGGATCTTCCTTGATAGTGCAAGGATAAAGGTGTCCTCTATGGTTTCATGATAGATTTAGGGCGATATCTTTTATTAGCTTTGAATAAGGCCGACCACTTACTTGATACTCTTACTTGACTTACTGTATATACCGAGGATAGCATTTTTCTATTCAGTAAAAAAAAATTCGAGCACGGTGTTGAACAGATTGAGTAAAGATACTCGTCCTGTGATCAGCGTAATATATAATATTATTTAGTATAGATGGTAAACATTTGATATACGCGATATAAATATGTTGACGAGATTCAAAATGACAATTTAATGTCGCTTAAAATTAAATACGATACGGTATCTATACTAAAAAAGTTGAAAGATCAATGAACGTATGGAGTAATAATCGGGATGCTGTTGAAGTTGAACGACTGGTATTTTGTAAGAACGCTAAATGAGATAAATTAGCAGATAGATTATACATTTATAAACTTGTAGAAATGAATATAAAGCTGTATAAATGACCAAAAGCTACTCTCTAAATTTTTTTTAGACGAATCTCACTCTGATAAAATAAGTGAAAATTGAGTTAATTTTGAAAAAGAGCGGTTCAATTTTCAATTTTTAAGAGTGAGACTTCACTCTATAGAGAGATTCACTTTAAAAGTTTTAGTGTATAGATATAGTGTTCACAATCAATGATATACATATGTACATATATTATATATTCAAAAAATCCCTACGTAGGTGTTCATTTCTATAAATAGAATTTATCCGAAATTCTTCAAGAGCATAATTACAAAATTACTAGTGCTAAAAGAAGTGTTAAATATGTTAATAAATAAACAATATTAAATATTAAATTTTGTTCGACCGTACATATGAGAATACAATCAATAGAATCAATACCTTTAATAGTCTTAGCTAGATTTTAAGTGCTTATTTAATTCTGTGTGAATTTATATACTACGCGTATGTAGTTTTTTAAACTACGCACCAAAATGATTTTCGGTCTTGAAACGTAAACTCTACTAAATTACTACAGTAATATCATGAATTGAATTGACTAGCAATTTAACATTTGCTTTTTCGCATCCTATTGTATGTAATCATAGGGTTCGCAGGATTTTTTTCCAAGGGGGAACACGTTAAGAAAAAATGTTCAAATATTTTCTTCCTTGGTCAACAATCCCTACTAGGGACTACACTCTAGTATCGAATTAATGATCTTTTTTTCGTCACTTCTTCATTTCCAATGTGTATATCTTTTAGTTAAAAGCTTTCTCATCACGACAGGTGTATGTCGAGGAAAGTGTTTCGTTTTTTGGGTTTTCTATTTTTTATTTTCTCTTTGTATTTTTGTATTTTTAAATTTTAACCCTACCAATACGCGTTTCTCAATTAGGGAGGGGGAGAGCATTTGTCTCCCCCCCCCCCCTCCTCTAGACGCCCATATATATAATAGATAATTTCAAAAACGCTTTGACATGTACATGTTTATCATTTCAAATACATATCACTGAGTCAAGAAAATAGCGAAATAATTGATATCTTTTTCGATAACATTTATTTTTTAGTTTGTATTCTTTCTGCTAGATACTATTATAATAAAAATTATTTCTTCTACAATACACTATTTAACTTATTTCATTTGGTTCACTCGTTACAAAAATAACAGTTACTTAATTTCAGCAACTTTTTCATTGCCACCCTATATATTGTCATTATTCGCGCGATAATTCTTTTCTTTTTAATAAAAGATTGCGTTATAATGACTATATCTGGCCGTGTAAATTTCGCTTGAAAACATATACTTCGGGACTATGCTTACGTTGCCGAGCGTCGTAAACGCGTTATCTCCGTTCATTGGCTGATTACGTAAGTCACATAATTAGATTTATTGAACATAAATTACATAAAAGCCAGAAAATCGAAGCATCTATTCACGTAATAGGGTAACTGTCCCTATCAATGTGCCTTTCAGCCAACTTGCTTATTACTGAATTAATTATTAAATATTACAGCTTTAATTTTATCTGCTTACAATATCGGTTTTGCACTATTTCTTTTTCTTACAATATTTCTTAAATCTAAAAAATGTTAATACTTTATAATGTTTTTGACAAAAATAAAAAACATGTTTTTATCCCTATTAGTGAGTTCTCCAAGCGGCGGTGGCCCTATTAATGTGCCCCCAATTTATGTGCCTATCCACATTTGACTCATTTTAATATATAGTTACTAAAACAGGTAATAAATTTAAGCTAATTGTTTAGGTTAATTTATTACATAAATCACTATTTCAATTATGTTTATTTCAATGTATACTTATAACACAACGTTCTCAGCTCCAATACAGGGCACATTAATAGGGACAAGCTTAAAATCTTGCGGTATGTATTACTGGATTCACATAAATTCTTCATATCTTTCGAAAAATATTTAAAATCTTTTAATACTCGAAAAATAAAATATTATCTTCGGTATCGTGCGTGCGTGTGTGTATGTGTGTATACATTAATAATTTAACTTAATAAAAAAAAATATTACAAAAGCACACTTATAGGTACAGCAATTGGGACAGTTACCCTACATCGCATATTCAGTTCGGTGAGTTTGAAACATAGTCTGAAATGAAAATATTTGCAGATAATATTCGTAGAGAACGGAGCTGCAAGAACGATGACGTAGAGATAAATGGCAATGGCGATTAACGCGTGCAACATTGTAGAATCATAACGTAATATTATAAGGTAGGCGAGATGTTTAGTCACTGACATCAAGGACTCCCGACAGCTCGAGTCGCAATAATACATATTAATGCTCTCGTACCTAATTTTAGATATCTGAGACCGAGTAACGCTCACCATAATATCTGATGCAACCTTAACGTTACCAGAAGGTAGCTATGTATGAGTAAAAAAAAATCTGTTGGCTTTTCTCACTCTTGTTGCCAAGTAAATCTTTTCTCTCTGTCTTTCACAATGCGAAATTTCAACTGTACGTAGAAGAAAAAAGAATACGACCTTAATACTTTTCGTCATATTTTTATAACCGAAATATTGGAAGTAATAATATTAAAGCGTAGAAAAATAATTATCGATTTTTTGCGTTAATTTGAATTAATGATTTTACAATTCTTCTATCTCTTTATTGGCAAAATTAAAAAATTTCTTGCAATCTATCCAACTTTCCCTGGCATAATTTTGATCTTTCACCTTTTAAAAGTTTTTGATGTATTAAGACAATTCACTTCGGCATAACCCTGTCGAGCGTTAATCTATTGCCTTCTCGGTTTCGTGAATACGCGCGAGATTTACGCGAGAACGCCATCGACTAGCCACGGATTTTATCGTTTTCTGCATTGGCGGGAGCACCCGCGTATGAGGAATAATTTCTGCTCCATTTATGAAACATAAGCGCGGGGACTCGAGAGCGATTTCTACTACAAGCATCCTTGTTATAAACCTGTTGAATAAGCACGGCCGTTGTAATGGAAATGCGTGTGTGTGTACGATACGTGTAAAAATAAATGCCTGGAAATAAAAAGCCTGCGTCAAGATAATAGCGCTCGTTACAAATAGCAATCGTAGTCGCGACAGTGATTTACGATGAGCGTTTCCTCGAATATATTTGAAACAGCAAAACTCGAATTTATAAATTACATCGACACTTGTATCAAAGTGCCAAAAATATGGCAATTAAGTAGATATATTAATTATATTCTGTCGTTTAGAAAATAAGACACGTCGAACACGTCAACTCATTTCTGAAAATTGTAAAAAATCGCATGAATTTTTGGGCTCGAGTTAGTAAGATTTTCAAATCATATATTTTTTAATCAGTTTTTAATCAGTTTGTGACAAATCCGTTAATTCTCGTAAAAATTTCATGATTGTTCGATCGTTCGCGGGTCCGTGATGGAAGAACATATCTTCGTTCGTAGTTACGTATGGCATGTCGAATGTAAACAGAAGTGAACTTGGCAGTGCCGATAATATAATTCCAGCCGGGGGTCGTTGCAGTTCAAACAGCTCGAGGAGGAAAAAGTATGTCGCATGAGGGAAGAAGGGAACTAGAGGGAGAAATCGAACGCAGAAAACAGAAAGATGGTAGCTCCGAGACGTACCATTCTTGCAAGCGTTAGTTAAACAACGTTGATTGATTTACGTTCACATGTCGATGTCTTTTTACCTGTCGATCTCCCCTATTCTTCTCTTTTCTCATGAAAAAGTCGTGTAATCTAGAACTTTAGAAAACGAGAAGAACATGGGGGGTAAATCACTTTCCACCTTCCAAGTCACTTTCAAAGAATTATTGTTTTTCAGATTTATACTTATAGTGATTGCTCTAGTATTTAAAATATGTTCTTACATTAATTATAACAAATTTTTTTATTTATTAATTTTTTAATTTAAATTAATTATAACAATTTTTTTTATTTAGAATATAAACTGAAAAACGGATTGAGAAAAATTATCTGTAAAATTATACGTTGTCCTGAAATTCTTGGCAGCCACTGCATATAAATAGAAGAGAAGTATGTATTATGTATACAATATTGCCATTCTTAATATCTTCGCTATTAAATGACAAATTCTAGCGATTACTTATGGAAATTATTTGTTCAGTAGCTTTCCATTACGCTATGACGTTAATATGCCAATATACAATAATCAACATTTATAATATATCTTACTTTCAAAAATTTCGACATTTTAAAGATACATTTTAGCATTTAATTACACATATTTCCTCATTTTTCTTAAGCTTAAACGTATTATCATACGAATATATGTATATTTGAGAATATGTTGTTTGTTATTTAACATTTTATTTGGCTGTATACATTTCGAGTTATGCACAGTTAAACAATATCATAGCGTTTTACTAATATATATACGCTTATCCTAAGCGTGTTGATTGCTGAAGGCCTCTTTTTCGAGGTTTCCATATCAAAATAATTATTCCTTGAACTGATTGCAGCTCTAGTATTAATCTATAGTTTATGTTACACGTACTATAGATTTTTAGAACTGAGCTGCCTGTACACGTCAAAAGTTAGTGTAGGTATGTACACACATGTGTATGTATATACATTTGCATACTTTCTACTTTTTTGTTAATTTTGTAATCAAATATTGTTACCTAAATAAAATCAATTTTTTAAGTCTATTTTTATGGAAAGTCAGTATTATCACTCCTATGTCTTTTTGAGCCGTTATGCAATGTCGTCACATTTTTATTAATATACATATGTTCTAAGTAATAAATATTTCATAACTTTGAATTCAGAATCGATTCAACAACACTTTAATAAATGTAATTATTAAGTTTTAAACTTAAATTACTTATTAATCAAGTTATTGTGTAAAATGTAACTATGGAGTGCCACCTTTCCTTCGACATATTTCGTAATGTTTTTTGTTTTACAAAAATATGTGTGCTTCGATATAAATATAGACCTTTCCGATATATTTTTGCAAAATACTATTACGTGAACAAGTAATTTATACACAAAGATTACTTGTGTGTAATCTTTTAATAAACTACTTTAATGCTATAAAAAAATACCAGATCTCCTTTTCATGAAAGCATT
>NW_017304123.1:690241-695422 GCF_001594115.1 Trachymyrmex septentrionalis | reverse complement strand
TATATATATAATATATATATATTTTACAGTGCCACAAATACACGCAAGTCTTTTACTTCGTTTCATGAATTTTAACGAAATTCTGCATAGAAAAAGGTAGTCAACTTTTCAGATACTGTTATATAAATTGCCTCTGTCCCTCTGATTGTTCGTCGTACGTTGCTATCGTTGTCTGCATCGCGTGATTCACATTGAATTAATCTTCACATTCCGGGACAGAATCCTTTCATTTCTTTTTTTCTCTTCCCCTTCCCTTTAGTCCATCGTGCTCTACTTGCTCATATTCTGACATACGCTGACTCCATACGATCGCACGTGCTCGTTAGTGTCGCTGGCGGATTTGCATATTTCCCATACATAGTTGGAATCGATACTCTGGATAGCAACCCTTCGCGCGAACATAAACGCTGACGATAGGAAAATACGGCATCGATGAATATTCTGTATAACGTCGCTTAAAGCCATAGATTTCTGGGATAGGCGGATAATTCACGTTCGTTTCCGGACGCTCATAGTTTTCGAATCGCCACGAGCCAGTGAGAGTGCGTGAGTTGATGTAGTCTTCTAGCGAACGCATATATGCGCGAGATTTATCGAGTCATATATTATAACAGTTTCTGTATATTAGAGATCTATAAATCTTCCCTGGACGTAGCCGTTCACTTAGAAATACGGAGAGTGTAAGACATAAAAATTGCGGGCACACGAATACGTTAATTTCTTGTTTTTTTTATTTATATGGAAAAAATCGAAGATAACAATTACAAGATTGTCTTCCATTTCATTTTAAAACAATAATTGTTTTTCGTAAATTACAATATTAATACATACTTATAGATTAACTTTCCGCTGGCAACTGCCAGCTGGTCTTAGCAGTATCGATATGTTGAGTATAAATTAGGATAAATTCAAATTTATACAAAATAAGTAAAATAAATTCGACCTTTACGATGGTAACAAATCGATAAAATTTTGACAAATGCATCCAAATTTTTTCAAATTTTTATGTAATCCAAAACAATAAAAAAATTGTTCTGTTTCTCGAAAATTTCTACTGCTGATGGAAAAAATTGAAATTCATGTTATCGATGGAGAGTTAAGAATGTGAAAATTTATTTCTATAATATAATATTTGACTTAGAATTACGCTCGTTTCTACAACTAGTTGAACGAAGATTAAAGCTAATCTTAGAATGAGAAAAGAATAAAAAATAAGTTAAACCAAGGTTAAATTTAATCTAGTATTTATACATTAGTTAATCTATTATACATTAGTAGAAATGTATATTAATAGAACTTTGGTCATTTCTTACGTAAACTTAACGATTTTAATGAAATAAAAATGAATTTGGAAATTGCTTTTGGAATTTGTAGCGTCCGAAAATTTAATACAACGTATGGCATTTTCCTCTTTTTATTCTAACCGCTGCTTCGTCCGCTGTGTATAATTTATTCTGTGTGTAATTTATACTATCACTATCATGTTGCTTATTCTGCAACAGATTAAACAACTGTGTGACGAAACATGATGAACTACGTGATTCAGATCTCCAACAATTTTTAAATCACGCCTTACGCAATGCTTTTTTTTTTTCAATTAAAAAATCGAACTGCGTCACAATTGCTACATGATTATTATTTGCAGCTCTTTACAGATGAATACTACTCGCAATTATACAAATTGCTACTTTACATTGCGGCCAGCATATATATTCTCGCTTGTTTTTGCGAATCTAATAGAATATTCGTATTTTAATACACTGATTCCTTTTTTTTATTATCCTTCGCCACAACCTCATGCACTATAACTAATAGCTGTTATCGTTTGTGCAATCTAACTATAGCATTGACATAATATTACTATTTTTCATAAGCGTCTAATCAAAAAGTATTCTAACAAACGCAATAATATTTGGTGCACGGAAACAACAATTTGGTTGAAGTATCTAAAAATTTAATTAGGTACAGATCTGAAAATAATTTGGTTGGACCATTCAAATAATTACGTAAGCCTCAAGGCTTGATGAGTAATGCTGCAAAATGTTTTGACATTCTAATCAATTTCAGTGTTCTACATAATTATTTTGCGATGGTCCAACATAATTACTTTCAGATATGTAGCTATAAATTTTTAAATATTACGGTAAAACTTTTCCGTATGAAAATTGACAATAATTAATAATAAGGAATCCTTGACAATAATTAAGAATAAGATAAATTTATCGATTGTTGGAACCATCCGATTGCTATGTCAAAATGTCATTGTGATATTACTTAATAATAAACGGAGATATTAACTTCCATGCCGACGAATGTATACTTTTTTCTGAATTTGTCTAAGTATTCCATTCTCCCATTGATTAGTGTCAAGGCTTCACATAACACTTTTACTGCAACTTCGAACTTCAGATCTGCAAAAGTGGAGGCAGAAAAATGCAACGCACGATGATTTCTGCCATTAATTAATTAAAAATTCTTGAAAGTTCTGCCGGTATAATTTTCAATAGCAAAGTAATAAACTGTTGAGCAATAATTAATATAAAATTTCATTGTTTCCTCAGATTTTTCAGCAGATTTTATTCTTTTTAAAAATTCAACATTAAAAAATAACAAATAGGACAAATTATAATTGTCCTCGAAATTATTACTAAAAAAAATTGACTTTATACACACATTCAGTCTCTCAAATTACTTTATTATTAAAATTACTATTAAGCGCACATTTTATAAAAGTAAAAGAAAGATACAAATCGCGTTAGAACCTTGCGTCCCATAAAAACTAAAGATTTAATAACGTGAAAAGTGATGTCATAAGGTGATTTTTACCAATTTATATCTTTGTTTATATCAGGCTTGTCCAATTTAAGCTCCTAAACCGAAACGCAAAGTCATTAACGCAAAAAAATGTAACATGAGTACGATTTCATGGACTATAAAGTGTTGATAAGCGTCACTCAGAACGTCACGGAAAGAAATCTTGACTTTTTTTGCGCCGTATAGTCTTTGCGTTTTGATTCCACAGCTCAAATTGGATAAGCCTGGTTTATATTGTACAATATGTATTCAATGAAATTATCGCGGAAATAATAATAAAACAGGGTGACAATCGGAAATAATTAAATAACTATTATATTTTTATAAAAAGTGGACGGGATGCGAATTAAATATCTACATACTGCAGAAGAAATCATATTTGTTAGTGTCCGACGGAAAAAGAGGTGCTCGCTAATTACAATTGATCGCGGAAGAATAAAGAGAATTCGGGGTGATACGTAAGATGAGCGTGTGGAAATATACGCGAGCGAGGCGACAATTTCAGCCTCAATAACCGGCACGAGAGCCAGCGAGAACGAGCGAGCGGTGACTTAAGGAGATATAGCGCGGGGAGATAAGTACGGCGAAACAAGTGCGATAAGCCGAAATGAGATAGCGTCGTCGCGGCTAGTCGTCGTCAACGATATCTCAAAGTCAATGTCCTACGAAGGACTGGTGCGAGGTACTCGAGCGCGTTCGCATACGCTTTTCTGATCATGTGCAAGTATCTCTCTCTCTCTCTCTCTCTCTCCCCCCGCCCCCTCTTCCTCTTCCCCTCCTCCCTCTCTTGAGAACGAGAAGAGAACGGATTGCTCTTTCCTCCTTCTCTCTCTTTCCCTGCTCTTAATCTCGTTCTCTGTGCCGTTCTCGATACGTGGGTGGGCAAGAGCACATTCATACACGTACACACGCACGTAAGGAACGGCGATAAGAGTACTCGGCCGGGAGAGTGGCCGAATATACGCGGTTGACCTTAAACTTCAGCCACTACACTTTAACTTGTGAAGTATCTTAAACGGGGACAAGCCAACGAATTAGGATGTAATGATTTTGTTAAGAGATACGAAAAAGCGACTGTTGCGTAAGAAACTTTTACAGATAGAAGTAATCAACTTTACAGATACGATTGTAAACTGACTTTATAGTACCCTTCGTATTTTTGAACAGATAATAATGATAAGAGAATAAAATAAAATACATAAATGCGAGACTTTTATGCTCTACAAGTTGCTGGAAGTATTATGTAATAATATTTTTGGCGTTTTTGTGCACGGTTGTAAAGCACAAGATTTCTTAATGATAAACATTATCATAGAAACTATCACGGAAAAAAATGCAGGATACAATCTGTATTTCAAAATAAATATCAACATGTCAATAGAAATGATGATATTTCAATAATAATTTATGAATTAAATTATTTTTGAATTTCATCACATTACGTTTAAATGAAAGTACGAATTAACAGAAAATAATTTATCGATTTTATATGGTTCAAATGGCTGTAAACAGTATTATTTATTGACTCTACATTTTGACCATCTATTCCGAGATATATAGATATACATTATATGTAGATAACATACGTATTTATATTGTATAAATAGCATGATATGATTAAATATTACAATCGCGCAACAACAATCTATATTGTCGAATTAAAGTAATTTTAAGCATTCGGCAAAATTCGATATTTATTTTGAAATTATATAAAATATATCGACATGATATCCCCTACACACTGTATTGACAGAGAGTTGAGATACAAGTGCAAAGGTTTAATATTTGATACTCCTGAGTGGAAATGCAATATCGGATTTCCACGTTTCTCGCGATTAAACTTTATGCACACAGGTTTGTATATATTATTGAAAAATATTTATGTATATTGAAATAAAAAGATAGATTATAAATGGTAAATATTCATTTCACACTCATAGATTTTATTCACGCATACGTAATTTACAAGAAAATAATCATATTATATAAATAATTCGATATGCATATACGATACGCATGTTATTTTATATTTATAATAAAAATTATAAAAATAAATGAGGATATCAAAGCAATTTTTATTGCAATCACGCTCTTGATCGATATGTCGTTAAACTGTTTTACGGAAAACATAGAGGATCCATCATCAATTAATATCGACTTTCAGAGACTCGATTAAAAGGAAGCTCCTCAAAGAAAATTCTTAAGTAATCGTTAGCGCTAGCCTGATCAGTGATTAATTACTTTACACAGTTTCTCGTATCACATATTCGCGCGCACTCGTTACGACTCAAATAAACAGGGTTGGGTAGTAACTAGTTAAAACGTTAAAAGTTAAAAAAAAAAGTTGAAAAGTTAATAACTTTTAAT
>NW_017304123.1:687869-690141 GCF_001594115.1 Trachymyrmex septentrionalis | reverse complement strand
AGTAGTAACTAGTTAAAACGTTAAAAGTTAAAAAAAAAGTTGAAAAGTTAATAACTTTTAATTCAACTTAGTTAAAATTTTAAATGCATTAATTTTTAACTTAATTTAGTTACTTTTAAGCTTTAATCAATCAATTTTTTTTAAATTAAAAATTTTTCGATCTTTCTTAATGCTAATATTTTTTTTTATAAAGTCTTAAACATTAGAGAATTAATTTAGAAAAAAGTTCAATGATTTTATGATGAGAGATCTATAATAAGAGTTACACCATACGGTAGTCAGTTTTTATTGACTCGATAGGTTTTGTCAATTCCCATTTATTTGAATCACACTAATTTTAGGTAATAACATAAACGTTATATTTCAGCAACATGAATATGAAATGGACCTTAGATGAAAAGCCTTATTATAGAACAGTATTGCACACCCACCCATTTTCTAAATTTTTACGTATATTTTCTGTAACAAATATGTAGTCGATGTAGTCGTAAACATGCATGAGCAGTCATTTCAGAAGTTAAAAAAAGTTAGATAAAAGTTAAAGACAGATAAATAATGCAAACATATACCTTTCTCTCTCGCAAGATTTTGACAAAAGCGCCTTATAGTATGACTCTTATTATATTTAGTAACTTACATGTGAATATAAAATTAAATTTACCTAACAATTTATATTTGTAAGTGTTATTTAAATTAATCTTATTTTAAGAAAAATTAGAACATTCTGATCTCAAAAATAATTTTTTTCAAAATATAAACTTTTTTTAAACTTAGGTTAATTCAATCTTAACTTAACTTTTATTAAGTTAATTCTTTATTCCTTCAACTGTTAACTTAATTTTATTAATTTCATAAGCCATTAACTTTAATTTAATTTAGTTAAAAAAAACATTAACTTACTCAATCCTGCAAATAAATATTGGGCAACAGAGCGCCTTTTGACCGAGAGTGTGTACATATATATATATATATATATATATATACACACGCACACACACTCATATATGTAGTGACGTATAACCTTTCATTACAGATTATTGGATTTACAATAGCAGATATTTGGATCAAAATTTCAAATCAATGATTTAAAACAAGCGAAGAAAAAAATAATGGTTTTTTAAAAATAATTGTAATATAGAGCGAACAAGGATAAAGGATTTTTAAGCTTCTAAGTTATAATTAAATCATAAAACTTATTACATCAATGAGAATAAATCTCTTTTTTGAAGTATTTTAATTCGAATTTAATTAGAAAAATATTTTTTAATGTTCAAAGATTTCAACGCGGATAACAAGCTTACTACAATTTCTCTTAAAATATATTACCTCCGAGTTCATTAAAAGATAATTAAAATTGAATTTTGAACAAAAATAAGTGAAAATCGACCAATATATGAATAAAATAAATAAGTGAAAAACGTCTTATTCAGTCTGAAAGCTGAATCTTAACGTATAATAATATTTTTTGCGCGAATTCATGTATTTTTTAATTCTTCAAACTGTACGCCAAACATAATCGGTTTTGAAATGCAATTCTAAACCGATCTACTGACGCTGGAATAATAATATCACAAATTAAATGATAATCAAGTTAGAATAACGAATACTAATAAGCATTTTTAAATCGTTATGTATAGAATTTATCGCGAAAAATACGATCGTAATACCATGCAGGTTCAAATGTTAAAGATTTTGAAGTAAACTGTATATTTTAAGACTTCGTATAAGTGACTCAAGTACCTCCAAAATGTAATCTTTGATCTCTGATCGAGCGAGCGCGAGCACTGAAAGTCGCGATAAAGGAAGGTTGCTCTCGCAGACAGCGGTATTTGCAGCACTTGTGAATGTGCTGAAAGATTGGAAAAATTTGCCTCGCCATGATAACAATGTTATCGTGATGATCTTTTCGCGACAATGAAAATTTGACCTTGATGCCATAACTCCTCGATAAACATGACATCCTAACCCAGTGGCTTGTTAATTATTTACTATTTATCGTATTTTCATTCCGCAGCAGTTGTGTGTGAAATCAGAAAAAATGCTTTAGGTACGCTTTACATACTCTCCATAATGAGAACGGTAGTAAAATGCAAATATTTCGCAAGGCGAGGAAGTTTGAATACGTTCAGAAGCGTGTTAACCATTTGCAATTCAATACGCGTGAATGTAATGTAAAATTCGAAATCAAACAGAATATTGAGAATTCCGTTCATCAGAAAGGAATCGCCAGTTTCTTCACTCTAGTACGGTGCCGTTAAATTTGTGTACGATA
>NW_017304123.1:668926-685269 GCF_001594115.1 Trachymyrmex septentrionalis | reverse complement strand
TGTGACCAAGTTTTCTCTCTCTCTCTCTCTCTCTCTCTCTCTCTCTCTTTTTTGTATACCCAACGATCTTTCCTTATCCCGTGCCTCGTGTCCTCCGATGCTCCCGGAGCTTTTTCGGTGGTGGAGCTTCCGGAGATAACGGGATCGACGATAAGATCAAGGAGAGAAGACGAGGGGAAGACTCGCCGATCGCGGATCGCGCGCGACCACGTCTCGCCCACCGGCTCGATCGCCCTGATCGCCCTCGGCGAGCGAGATCGGAGACAGACTCCTAGATAGGATTATTCATCGTGCACGCATCCCTCGCGCACACATACATACATATAAATATAGATGACACGCACTCGGGGGAGGGGGGGAGGGGGGGGGTCCCGTAACTCGTAACTCGCAACCCGTTCGTCGTAGGGTCTCCCGACCCCTCGGCCACGACTCTCCCGATCCTGATTTGCGTACATTGCGTTCCCCCCTCCTCCACAATCTCTTCCCGTTTGCTTCTCAATTCTCATTTATTTCAATTCGTCGTACTTATTCCCTCGTACGCGGAGAGATTCCTTCGCGACCTTCGCGGTCCTTCCGCGGTCCTTTCGCGAGTCTTTAACCCGCGCGCAGCAAAGCGCTCCTTTCTCCTTCTCTCTATTTTACTGCATACACTTAATCTCTCTCTCTCTCTGTCTCTCTCTCTCTCTCTCTCTCTGTCGCGCGCGTGCTTCTTTCACCAGGTTTCTCTCACCACCGCGCGCGATTGCTCTCGGCCTTTACGTTTCTTCCTCGGCACGCCTCGCGCTCGCGGTCACTCTCTCTTTCGTTTGCGTTCCGCGCGCGTCACTCGTTCAACGTTCTCGCCTGTTCTCGCCGGCCGCGAGCAAAACACACGGTGTCTCTAAACTCGCCCGCTCGGTCTCGTTTCCGCTTATCTGCACCCGCTCGGCTCCAACTTTCTCCGTCTCGTTCACTCTTCCGCTCCCGTGTGATCGGTCAATCGGTGCGCATACACACATACACGTGCGTGCACCGATGCATATTTCATTATCACGTTCGTCGCATCTTTTCTCTTTATCCGCTATCCTCTTTTGTTTTTTATTCATCTTTCTGCCCATCATTCTCGACTCAATCACGCCGTTGTCACGTCGATTAATAAACTCGCCGATCGCCGATCCGCGATCGTCGATCGACGAACGTCATCGTTCTCTGCGTCGCCGTCATCGTCGTCGACGTCGTCAATATGACGCAGCCGTCGCACCAGTGTGATACTTAAATAAGCGAAATTTAAGTATACAAAGTTTTACCTAGTGTGTTAATGCAATCGCGTGTCGAGATGCACCGGTGACGTGATAGCACGCGCGTCGCGACGCTCGATTCGCCATCGTCCTCGTCACCGCCCCGTCATGCTCTCGCATTCCCCACGTATGTGCGTGTACGTATAACTTCAGATACGCTCGTACGTTTTTAAGTAAAGGTAAAAAACCATAAAATTTCCGCCTTATTCGTCGTCATTTCGGGCTTCGGAGCAAAATTGTGTCGAGGATTCAAAATCACCTACTTACTATTCTTCAGACCGTTGCGTCAATCAACACTCTCATATATATATATTTTTTTTTGCGATATATACATATTGCGATTGTGAAAGTCGGAGTGAATCGCCCACTCCAAGTTCGATTTCGATTTCCGTGCGCGTTATGTGTGTGCGTAAAATCGTGATGTAGAAGAATAGATCGGCAAAAACGTGATAAATGTGCTTATCAGTGGCTGGAAATGTTTTATTTAGTGAACTACATATATAATTATGCTTGCTCGTGTTTATGGATGACGTCATTCCTAAAGCTGGTTAGTGGTTGTTGGAGTTCTTTTCCGAAACCATCATCATTAGGAAATTAATGAGGCTGGTGGTACGTTATTAGTGTATTATTAATGGTGGTTATGATAGATTTCGCCAGCGTTGTACATATATACGTATTGGTTTCCGCTGAGAGACTCTTCCGCGTTGATCATGTAACGTAACTTGGACGTAGAAATTTATCGTGGAATTCGTGCCAACGACGAGTGCGGAAGCTTAGTCGCTTGATTCTCTACCGAAACCAATTTTCAACAATTTTCTTAGAGAGAAATTTCTCAAAGTTCGAATGTTGCTATATCTAAGAAATATCGTTTGTGTATGCAACTCTAATAGAATCGATTTAAAACCGGAAATGGACTACTGCGTGATTACGCAAAATGTGTTTGTACCGACTCAAACATGAGAAATCAAATCCTTATCATTCAAGTTAACCACCATGCTATGCTTCCCGATTTCATATACCGCGTATATTCACTTCATATAATTTCACTCTCTAATGTCAGCCTTTTAACAACAGTTACATGACCTCTCTTAATTACTCTTTTTTCCAATTAAAGATGTATCAGGTGTATAATAGTTGTATAAAAAGTGACTGAAATTGAAACTTTGTACCTTCCATATAAAAATGAATATTATTTATACATACGAAACAATTCGATAAGGTCAGCATTTACATTTAACAATACAATTTTATTAGCTCAAATAAAAATTTTCTCGTTTTATCTTAATTATTTTTTAAACACACACAGGTCTTATTACTTATTGAAAAAATTTTTGATCCAGTTTTTAAATTATCGCCAAACTTTTTGTATTGCTTTTAAATACAATATAGGGAAATTTGTAACTTTTTCATAATTTTTTTTTTTATTAAAAAATACATTCTCATAGTATCAGCAGGAATAATGTTAACGCGCAATGTTAAAATATAAACAAATAATATAAAATTCCATACGTTACTTAGATAAATATCATTGCCAAAAATATCACAAATACCAAAATACCAAAAAATTAGCAACATACCTGAGTTTATTTTTTTTTTCAGATTGTCACGTTCGTTCATTGATTAATTCGTTTTTTTTTTATAGGCGAACGTATGACGGAATTAATATAAAACATCATATCGCGCGCGCGAAATAACGGTTCTTATTTCGTTCTTGGACTTAATTCTCAAGTTTAATCAACTCTAATAAGATAAGACAATGGTTTCGCCACTATTTACCGTTTGGCGGCTTCGCGATCGTGAAGCACCTCTTCAATGAACCACCGCGACACGCACGTGAGAGTGGATAAGCGTAGCAGGCGTGCGTAATATTCGACACGCGCGTCACGACCGGAGGTCGCGCATCGCGCGCGGACGTCGCGCCGCGCCGCGGCTATAAATAAAACGCACGTCGCGAACAGCCACGCCGCGCCGCGCGTTACGCTCGCGCTTCTTCGTCGCTTCATGTAACAACGTGTCAATAAAAATAGACGACAGCTTAAGTCTCGACCGGTCTCTACCAGGATTGCGAGAAATGAGGATTTCGAAAAACGCTGGACGCCGCCGCCCGCTTACCAAGTTGATAAGTTTTACATAACTCTAGAGATAATATCTCTTCCTTAGAAATAATATCTCTTTCTAAGAAATTGGTCCGCAATCAAAAGATCGGAATTGTCACATTAGGAACAATCGCTTCAGACGTAATCACGATTGAAGAGAAAATAAGAAAGGATCGATACTGTTTTTTTTGTATCGTAAAAGTTTAAGAAAGAAATAGGGTTGATTTCTTTTTTCTGTCTCATAATTTTTACAATTATAAGTTTTATGGCATATACAATGCGTGGACTAACCATTATTAAAATAAATTTTTTTTTATGTTATTCTTAATCGTTACAGTTGAGAAATTCTAGCTGCTCGCAATTTTCATGACACTTTGCGGTTTCTATAAATGTCTGTATTAGTTTCCCTGATTTTTCCCAGCCGCGCGTGTGCTCAATTCGCGACGTTACGACATAAAATTTACTTCACGGTGGCGGGTCGTCCGGAACCTAAATGTACATACGTCCAGGTGTCGTGCGTACAGCATTACGCTACATAAGCGACTATCCGCCACGCTATAGGCGCGACTATTTTGGCGTCGTTGAAAATAGGCGAGACCACCCGTCTACGGTTCGCGATTTTGCATGCAGTTATCTGATGATGCGACGCGACCGCGATCTCCGATATTGAATTAGCCGAGATGATCTTATCCGAAAACTGCACGTCTCTTGGACAGAAGATATTAAACGTGTATAGAGATGTCGAGCTTCTCTTGTCGCACGTGTTATTCATCGGTATTGCAAATCTAACCGCTCTAAATTTTGCCGAGCAATTATTTTCTTAGCACGTTTTATGTCGTGTTTATGCACGTCCGAATAGCGGATATAAAATGCCTGAACGATTCGCAAAAGATCATCCCCGAAATGTCTACGAATACTGGAAATATTCCAGATTGTGTGATAACTATACACTCTGCTACCAACTGAGCGTTTTCCCTGTGAAATTCTAATTCGGAACTCTCGGTAGGAGATTAATTAGGAACGGTCGTGAAGCGTCGTCTCGCTAGTTTAATCAGCTGGCTCTGACTATGCGCTTTGAGAATCAACTTTAATCCAATCGATCTCGTTATCCGACAATATTTGTTGATTACAAATCACCATATCGTTACATCATAAGAAATTGAATTAAATTATCAATTACAATAACTGTTTCTGTCTACAATCTACAAGTTAAATCTGTATTTTTTATCTGTTAGATAAAATTTTTTTAATTAATCAGGTCTATTTAATTATAGATTATAGGTTCGTTTACCTATGTGTTCGATAGATTAATCTTTACTTTATCACTGTAAAATTAAATAACTCAAAATATTGCAATCGTCATGTTATATTTGAAATTATCGCCAGGCTTATCCCAGCAGGTCTTATTAACGTGACGTCACTTACGTACATGGTGATTGCGCTTAAATCATCAAAAGATTCGAGCGCGCACGGAGATCGCTCTTTTGACCGGGATTCGCGACTTAGGCAGCTAATTGGCTGAGACGACCATTATCGGTCTTCGTCGTCGGGATCTCGCGGCTTCCCCCTGTTGTGCGACGGCGTCTCGCAGCCTGGAAGCGATTCCAGGTTGAAATCGATTTCGCGTGATTCCCGATCCGCGATATAATTGTCCCCGATACGAATAACACGAGGTTCACGTGCCATGAATTATTTCCCCACGTTTAGCGAATCTAGCAAGGAGGAATACACCGTCGGACTTGGTGACTCGCGCTTGCTCCTGGAGACGGATAACGAAGTGCGTCAATATCAAAGACTACGAAATGAACAGTGACAATCGCAAAGAGCAAGATTGCGGGCGAGGTCCGTCGTGTTCTCGCAACGAGTTTCCGCACCGTCGTTACGGCGGAAAGCCACGGGAGCGCCCTTGCTGAAAGTTATTCGAACTCGCGAGTGAGAGTGTTAATCGCATCGCTGAGGAACATGAGACACAAAGGCGAGAAGGGCAGTTAGTTTGACGTAAAGCGGCCCCGGCCGGCGTCATGTCCGCCGTTGACTCGCAGCGCAGAATTTCCCGTCTTCTGTGAGACAATTCGATTTTTTTCCGGTACGGGAGGATCGCGCCTAGAGGAGGCGCCCAGCGCCAATTTGGAGCGACCGTTGACCTTGACCGAGGCCATTTCGGCCACGACCGATTGAGGACCACGCAAACTGCCTAACCAGCACTCAGTACTAATAACTACAATAGATAGACTGTTCTCTCTTTGTCCATCTCTTTTCTTCCCTCTTGAGAATTATTATATCGATCTAGCCAGCTGTCGACCGTTCCATCTCCAACGTCCAGAATCCATCTCCAAGATCCAAGAGGGGATCTGTATGAAAAGTCTGAGACCAATCATCAGCCCGTAGACCAAGAGATCCTGTTTAAGAGATTCTGCACTTAAAAGTGATTCTGCGACAAAGCGCAGCAGAGCGATGCTATACCGGTGACGTTACCGTTGCTACGTCACGATAACGGTAATCCGCGTACGAGCGGCGCAGTTGCGCAGAACGGAGAATCACCAGCCTTCGTTGTCGTAGTTCAGAGCAATGAGAGCGCCTCGTGGAATTTAAAAGTGAAACTGTGACACGTTATCCGCGGTGCCTTCTCCCATTCTTTTTACTTCTACTGTCTACCACGCGTCCTCTACTTTTCTTTAGTTTATCCTCCACGTTACCTTGTGTCTCTTCCCTCTTTCCTCTTCCTCCGTATTTCTCCTCACTTGATCGCCGCGACCCTCTCGGTTTCCCTCTCTTTCTTCTTTCTTCCACGATCTCGTCAAGTGAAGCCGCGCGCGCGAAAGGAAAAGAGAAGAGCGCGAGTGAAAGTGAATCTCGTTATGAATTTACAGAGTGATCAGTCGCTCGTTATGTTGTGATTATACGTTGGTGAAGCGTTTGGATTAGATCGGTATACGATGATTAGCATATTACACGAGTCCGGTACCACCGGCAGCAGCAGGTGAAACCGCCAACCGATCAGGCGTCGACCAGGCGGGACTTTTACAACTGAGGATTTAGAAGGGTAAGAAGAGGAAGTGCTACCAGCTGGCGCTCACGTTGATGGCCGATCATCGACGAACCAAAAATGTAAGTTGCCTTATCGATATTTTTCCCTAAATGAGGCGTCCGGCGTGACTGCGCTTAGTTGATTGACTCGTGATTCGCAGTACCGATTCGAGTTCATCCGCGCCTCGCACGGTTTTTTGCGCATTCACTGATTAAGGAGTGCTCTTTTTGCTCCAATTATCCGTACTTTGAGTTTAAGGACTAGATTGTTTACTGTAATATTTGCTTTATTATCTTCATGGCTAAATCATTGGCTGCATTCAGCAGCATTGGTTCTCGCTTTTAGTTCTTTGCTGAATATAAATATACGAATCATGTTAAAGAAATCACTAAGCGCTTACTGATCAGTTTTCTCTGCTGAACGCAGCTATCGCCTTCATATACCTGTTTTCAGGTGTACTCATGTCTCTGACGATTTTTTTCCTCTACTCCGGATCCAATTTTTTGATCCAATTAATATACTACTCTTATTGTTAATTCTTAAGGAAGAATTTGTGCTTGGCACTTGTTGTTTGATAAAAATCATTCTTTCACAGTGGACTGTCTACCTTTTTTTGATCTTTATTCAATAATATAGATTGCTACACATTATTTAGGAAAATCACTGAGCGACCATAACATATAGCGTGATTAGATAAACAAATTTATAGAAGCGTAAATAGTAAAATAACGCGAGGTCTCAGCTGGAAGTGGGCCAGCTAGTCCTTTGCGAGGAAGATGGGCTTCTGTTATTGAAATGGATACTAGGACGAATGGAAGAAACGTATCCAGAAGATGATCAAGATGAAAATCACAAGGACGGTGCTTATCCGAACGGGGAAGTACAAAAGACCAGCGGTTAAACTTTGTATTTTACCATTAGATAACGATTCTAATGCCTATGAAGATTTATGGTTCAAGATTGTTATTATACTAATATTATTTTGATCCATGATTCTTTAAGTTACAATTTAAATTTTTATTTAAGTTAATTGCAAAATTGACAACTATAAGTAGTCAAGGCGCGCGGCATGTTGTATTGAAGTTAAGTTGGCAGTACTGTCGCCAGTTTAGTAAAATTCCTGTAAGTTTTTCTATCTAGTTATATATTATGGCCGTTCAGACATTAGTCTTTTGTTTGCGGTAGAGATAACATGGTTACAGATTATTTAAAAGACTCTGAAATAGTGGATCGCAACATTACATTATTCACAATAGTTTAAAAGTTTCAAGTTTAAAAGTTTAAAAGTTTTACTAAACATAATGTTGAATGTATGCAACAAATGATTGACAGATAAACAAAAATTTTTTAATGAATTTGACTACAAGGGTTTCTCGTCAACGGCCGAGGAACTTTCGCCGAATTAATTTGTAACGTATCACACAAATCATGGTTTAACTGAAAAAAGACGTCTAACATATCATGTAAGAAAAAGAAAGTAACATTTATCGCTTTGTTATATTTGTCCATGCGCTAAGAATTTTTATTTTATTCTATCGGCTGAAGAGGACTAACAATAAGTAAAGCCCAAAATGTCCCGTTTTGTATGTAATTAAATAAATTTAATTGGAAATTTTATCTATCTAACAATATTGCTCGGTTTTTAAATTATTGACCTTGGATTGATGACCTTGAAATTACTTTTATATTGTAATTACAAAGAAGTTTCGGGTTGAGATGACAATTGTTATTATAGCTCGAGGGGGATCACACATATTACATCTATGTGAAAACCCGTGTTTTTACATTAAAAATAAATTGATTTACAAAATCACCAGAATAAGTGTGATGTTCAGTTGATCTTGTTTTCATCGGCTGGACTGGGAGTAGCGCATTCGCACACAGTTTAATCGCACCACTCATATCGGCCGATTCCTAGTAATTTTTAATTGCTCTACCAATGAATTTATATTATTTTAAATTAGCCAGTTAGCGATGTGGGCAATTGATATATACCCGGCTGAATCAATTTTTTTTAAATACCGAACCTCGCAGACCTATAATCATTCGATAATGAACTTTGATTCCCCCAGTTGTAATAACAATTGTCACCTCAACTTCAAACTTCTCTGTGATTAATGTCTCATTATAAGGTAAAATTTGGCACACAATTTAGTCCCAAACGAGAGAGGTAAATCGCTGAGGGAATTATTTGAGGCATTATTTGAAAATTAGTAGGAATTAACGAGCAGTAGTGGGCATTATTAGGCGTTAATGAGCGTTACTGGGCATTACTAGGTATTATTATAGGTCTGTTCGCGTTGTTTGTATTTTTTACACTCAATATCTTCGCTTTCTCTTTTTTCAACGCCCAAATATGTATCTATCTCATTTTAAGTTCAAAAAGTTTTGAGAATTTCAAGCAATGCGAACAGATTTTACTCTTACTAGACATTAATTAACATTATTATTATTTTTTTTAATAAAAATTGTTTAGTATTAATTATTCTATTATAATACTGTATATTTATTATACATTATATCAATATAATATTTATACATACAGATTTGGGGCATTACTGGGAAATTGCTTTATCACTCGATATATAGGTAGAGTTATTCTCGCAATAATGTCTTTAAGTTAGACTAGATTATACGTCAGTTTAACTACCGCAGTAAAAATTAATAAAATTAGGCTTATTCGTGTTTTTGTATGAAACGAAAGAATTAATCTGATGGAAAAAAGCGCCACTTTGCCTCGTGAACTGAGATATTAGTTATGAAAGTTGACAACTATTTCGATTAGGTTAGGAAATCTGTCACGCAACACAGGACATTGTTATGAGAATTACATAAAAATTCAACAGTAATGCCCCTTAACGGTTTACTCGTTGGTCCCAAAATCGAGAGTCCAAAAATGGGCGATTTTTTTGGTCACTCTTTCTCTTGAGATAAATCACTTGCGATAAATCACTTTTTATTACTATGCATATATATAATGTGAAAAACTTAATTTGTTATTATCTAATTTTTTATCTTAATTTTTTATCTTAATTTGTAATTACCTAATTTTTTATCGTCATTAGTAAAACGATTTGATTCTTTTTCACTTATTGTCATTACAATTTAATTTGAAGGGCTTAGAAAATATTAAAAATGCATACACTTTTTTAAAGAGCTGGCAGGAAAAGTCCAGTAGGTGGAAAAAAACCACTGTAAATTTGAACGGTCCGTAGTTTATCCATCAGAATAAACTAGCAAAAACTATAAAACTGCACTGTTAAATCTATAATATCGAATTAATAAAACGATATAATTAAAATAACGATTTAGTGAGTACGAGTAGTGGCGACTTAAATTAGATTAAATTTAACACTATAGATTTAACAATATAACTAATATATGATACCATAACATATTTAGATACTTTATATACATTTTATATTATTTTAATTGTACTTATAATATTTTATTTGTGTTTTACGTATGTGGGCATTTTTAGAAAGAGTTGCATGAACCACAAGTTGATATAATTAGATTCAGTCACAAAAATGAACGCAAATACAAATAAAGAAAAATAAAACCTGGAAAATTTGCTTCACTAAATGCAAATAACATCGATAGTATTGGCGCTTATTATAATATCCGCATATTACATATTAAAATAAAATATACATTGTACTATAAAAAGATGTTACCAACTGAGTTACAATTAACAGTACAACGTCTGCGCCCTACTGATTACTTCGCCAGAAAATAAATTTATAATCACTAACTTGAGTTTTTTATTTATTCTTTCACGCATAGATTCTTGCGCACAGAATCTAGGATATAAACTAGGATTATAAGACGCTTTAGGCTGCCTGTAAATTAAAATATTAATAATTTTATTTATTTTATTGTTTTTAATAGAAAAGTCTAGTTTTTTGAGCCGGATTTTTCTGGAAATCACCGGTTTTTACCACTAGCATGAACTTTATTAAAAAAAATGTAGAATTTTGCCAACCCTGCTTTTTTTAGTTTCTCAAAAATTTACTTTTATTTCCGATTTTGACATTAACAAGTATAATTACACACAACCATTATATTACATTTTAACAATAATATATATAAAACATGAAGGAAAAATTTGTATTTCGATAATAATGTATATAAAACATGGAGAAAAAGTTCAAAATTTATTTTATACCAATATTTAAGATACAATTTTTAGTCAACATTTTTCTCAGATATCACATAAACACTGTCATTTGTACACTGAAAAAAATGTCTGGTTCAAAAGGAACGAACCAGAAAATTCCGATGACATATTAATCAGAATTCTGGTTATCTCAATTAAAATTACGATAGATTCAATCAGTTACTTTTTGTAGATATGATTGTAGATATGATTACAAAGATGTAACGCAACTCATACCGTTTTATTTCACCGGTTTATCCCTCATTGATGTTTCATCATTGAAACTACGTTATACTGGCGATATGACATTAATATGACTTAATTTACGTACAAATTAGTTCCCGCGAATTCGCGATATATTACAAATAGAGCACATATACGAGTTTTGATTCGTATCCCGCGATTCCGCGGTCAGTTGCATATACGTATACATATTGCGACCATTCGCCTGATGTCTGTAAACCATAGTAATTATCGAGGCGAGATCCCGCTAACGATACTAGACTCTTTGCTATTTAACGATCCTAGATCATGATCAATGGGATCGTCCGCGTGCACTCTACTACTGCATAATTCAAGCGATCGTCAATCCTCGTAAAGATCCATATAGACGATTTACGTACTGGGAAGTGGTCGCGTCATTCTCGCATCGGAGAGTGATCTCGGTTCAGCGAACTACCACGAACGGCGCGACGGTATGAAGGGGAAGAAAGCAGCGAAGAAAGCGAATAGAAAATAAAATTGTCTTGACAATCGGGGGACACTCGTCGTCATTCGTATCGAGTTTCTCTTCTTCTTCGTCATTGCCCCTTGTGTCTCGTGACTCGTGCGTTGTCAGACGCTGGTAGTGCAGCAACCAACGTCAACGGTGCAAAAGCGTTTCCCTCACCATGAAAACGGGAATTTGCCGGTTCGTCACCGAGGAATTGCTGTTCCAGGCCCCGACGAAGGGCGTTGGGACGCGGAAATCGTTTTCCCGGCGTTTGACACACTCGGCTCCTGTCCGCGCATCGCCCGTTCCGGTCTTACCTCCGTTTCTCGTAATAGTTATGAATTATTACCACGACAGACTGAGAAAATTAGATAAAATCCCTAACTAATTCATGAAAGAATTTGTAATTTGTAACTGTGATACTCTAATTTCAGAAACTTGCTTTTTCGGAAATCTTACCAAATTGAAAGGCAAATTCATTCAATGTCTGTGATCAGATTGTGCGATCTGACATCTCTGTCGTTCTTTTCCATGTCGCCTAAGGTTATAGAATGTAACAAGCAAACTATAATAGGAATTTTCAGTTTATTAACGATGTGCTTCTCAAGAATTTATAATTTAGATTTAGATGGAAGATTTTGTAAGCGTTAGAGAAAAAGAATCACTAACATACATAACATAATACATAACATAATACATAACATATACATAACACAACTCAGCGTTCGCGAATTTCACCTCATTCGGAAAGTTCCGAGAAGAATTGACAGTACCGCTACACGCGTGTGTGTGTATTTCATCCATACGAATATCCATCAAAAGTTTTTCACAAGAGGCTGCAAGAGGAATATTCATATATATAAGACACTCTTCGTGCCCGATACGGAGCAATGAACTGTAGCCGAGCGGAGAGGAGGGCGTTATAATCAGGAGAAACGGAGAAAGGGTGAGAAAGGGAGCGAAGAAAGGGATTGGGAGAGGGAGGAATATGGAAGGGATACATGCAGGTTAATTTCGTACCGATGATCGCCCCCCGACGTATGCGACTTTGCACGAATGCCGGTCTGTTATGTAGGTTAATCCATGCTCCAAGCGAATCGATCTGCGCACGGGGAATCGTGCACTGTCGGGTTAACGAATAGGGTAGGTTAGGGTCCGAGAGCCGCATCCTGCGGCATGCACTCACGCGATTATTCTCTCTGATGTACCCTGAACGAGATTTGATTAATGCGTAATAATAAATGGATCTTCTCGGTGGCGCGGCGCGCCGATTGACATTTCAGAGAATCCTTTATCGTTAAGACTCTCTAACGTTCCTCGTTTCATGATTCTATGATGTCTCTAGTATCTCACAAAAATCGGAAACGAGAACGACCGATATTTTGTCATCTCGCAAAATATCTCCAACAAACCTGTTGCGAAAACTGTCCCGTCGTATCTTGTAAAAAACTAAATAGCTCTCGGCCGTAATTATACATCGGAATTGTTTTGTAGATATCTACTACTGTAATGTGATAAAATAGACGGATACGAAAGATTATCTGATTGATACAAGTATAAAAACAATTTGATAATTGAATGTATGGAGATTAGGCCGAAATAGTACGCTTGTTTCTCGTGATTGAAAAACAACGTCACCCGCCGTTCGAATAAGCTGAATCTCAAGTAGATGATGTTTTGCGATCGAATCTCTCTTCGGGAGCATTTCGTTGCCACTGCACTTTCTGATGTGCAACAGTATCCGTTTATCTCGTTTCCGGTCTCAACACACATCGACCTTGCAAAAACACATACGTCACAGATGCTTCTTGTACATCTTACCATAATTTTACACTCAATCGATCAAGAAGTCAAATTGCTTCTAACAAATTCTAATAAATGAATATATATACATATATGTATGAAATTCGATGATGAATGAAATTAATAACGTAACTAATATGGCCTATCTAATTAAGAGAGAGAGAGAGAGAGAGAGAGAGAGAGTGTTGTACTTCTTTTAATCCAACATTGAAAAAATTAGTGGCTAGATTCAAAATAGGAAATATTTCTGAACGTTAATTAATTAAAAATATGAGACATTTTCAATATTTACATAAGTGCAGTGAAGATTTAACCGTATATGAAAAGAAGAATTTATAGTTAAAGCATCTATATATTTAAGTAAATATAAAAATAATTTTGTTGAGTCAAAGTAATTATGTAAGACGCTCAAGACGATTGCTAGAATGCTACTTTCTTGTAACATTGTTCATTATACATGAATCCTAAATAATTATTTGGATAGTCCAACAAAATTATTTTTAAATCTGTATCTAACTAAATTTTCAGATACTTTAGCAAAACCATTCTTTGCGTGTGTAACTACAACAAGTAGGCCATATTTGGATTGTTATCTTATCACGTTCATACACTTTTTTTTCGGTGAACTTATATCTTAAGAAATATCAAGTTAGAAATATCAACACTCTTTTTAACAGTATAAAAATGCGGAATGCTCTTGCGTATCGCCAATTGATCTTTTGGCATCATACTAACTTTGAATTGAAAAAAAGTAGAGAATTCCTTATATAAATCCTTAAAAAGCACATCATTTGTGCATCGAGTCTTCATAGTTATTGATTTATAAAGCGTGGAAATTTGCCAAATCCCGGAAATATGTCATGAATGAAGTGATATTAAGCGGAAAGAACTATATCAATATCCAATTGTATTCAATCAATATATTTCAAAAAAGAAACATGTAAACACAATTAAACAAAAGACATGTTCATACAATGACAGTTACTGTATTAATGTTATCACACCGGGATTGTCACCACAATGTGCATCACAAAATGAGATGAATAACTTATAACACACATTGTGAAAGTTGAAAATTAAAGGGTTTTTCACAAGAACCATACACATAAACAAGTCTAAAAAGTTAAATCATCTTTAAACCGTTTATATCACATAAATATATGATAATTTACCTTAGAACATAAGATAAGAATAAAGTTTTAAGCTTTGATTAATACTTTGAAGATCCAGTACAAAAAATTAAAACGCCTTTGGACTTGTTCGTTTCTTGCAGAATTTTATATTTACTATTTATTTTTATCTAAGAGATAATATTTTACATTTATCTTTTGTATATTATTAATAGTAGTAAAAATGAAGAAAGAATTATTATTTAACGTACAAGTAATAATTATTTCATTTTTAATTATAAAATTTTATAAATTGCTCTTAAAATTTGTCGTAAATATGAAACTCTTATATTTTTCGTTTTATTCTTATCGGGACAAAATTGCTCACGATATAACGCTGTTGATAGACGAATGATTTAATGTTATCTAGATTAAAAAAAATGTACTTATTTGATTTATGTGTGAAACTCTTCAATTGTGTCCTTAATCATCTTGTTTGTATTTAGCATTTGTAACAGTCCAAAAATAAATTTCTCTTAAAATGTTTTATTCAGCTTGATACAATTTTGAGAAGATAATTAATTATGAAATTATCATAAAAATGATTAATAAAACTTGAATTTATATGCTATCATAAAGGTCTCATTATCAATTTGGTTAACCCAAACTCTGTTTAAAAAAAGAAAAAAAACGTATAAAAAAAAACTCAATAGTACATGCAACACATTAATAAACTTATCAATAATTCAACTAATAAGTTTCCGTTGGCATTTTTCTCTTTGCTGCATTGTCAGTTTTTCGCGTGTTCTTAAAAGCTTCTTTATTGAGTATAAAAAAAATAAGATTCACGTTTAATCTGTTCAAATAGTAAGATTATCAACGGAACTTTTGTGATCACTTATCACCGTACGATTACCGTTTTGTCCTAAATTGATAGACGTCGTAATATCAATTGAACATTTCATAATTTCTCTTAAAGGTGTGTCTTCGGAGATGCCGAATGTGTAAATCTGGTCTGACGTTTAGATGTTTCGACAGAAATTCTGATAAAGTGACGGTATCGTGTTTATAGTATATGCTATCGTAAAAATCACAACGGGATGAAAGAAGTTGTCATATTCATGTACCTTATGCAGCAGCGCTGTCGGCGAGAGAACAGAGGAATCTCTCTTTCTCAGATATTGTCGGCTTTCTGATTGACGCGTTAATTAAAGGCACGGCCGATTAAACTGCCATGATTGCACAAGCGCGCTCACGGAAGAAAGCAATTCTCCTGCAATTAACGCACTGCCAGTGATGCGAACGTCGATTAAAGCACGCGAATGCAGTACCTGTCCGCTACTTAACCCAGAATCGAATGTAAGGCATGCAGGAGCGATGAAAAATGAGCTCGCTGTTGCTCGCATTTGCCTCAGACGGGTCAAAGGCAACGGAAGAAAAGGATCGTTTTCAGATCGGAGTTTACGGACGAGAGATCGAGGTATCGGGCAACGTTAACGATCCTACTTTCGTGCAGAAGAAAGCGATCGTTCGTTCTTCCGACCTCACGCGACGGCTTTCATCGTGCGAACAGGAAAAGTTGCACACGAAGAGTGAGAGGCGCGCTCCTTTCCCTCTTTCTCTCTCTCTCTCTCTCTCCGACCAAACTACCGATCTCTCTTTCTCTTCCGCGATCGACGTTTCCTCGCGCAGTGGCCTCCCGCGGATCTCCGTGATTTCCAGAGCCGAGAGGTCGACCGCTTCTCCGGTCAAGGAAGAGAGCATACATACTGTATGACCGAGACGTAGTCGAGAAGCATGGAGACGCTACGTACGAGAGACGAAAGAACAGTAGCACAGGAGAGGTATAATGAAGTGAGGGAGAGAGAGAGAGAGAGGGGGGGGGAGAGGGAGGGAATGTGGAGACGAAGAACGACACCGCGCGATGTATACGACAGCGGTGCGCGCTGCTACTCCGTTCGATGTGTCAGTGTGTGTCGCGCTGGAGGCCGGCTGAGGTCGATGGCCTCGCTTTCGGCCGCCGTCGTCGACGCTCGGTCACACTCGGCACTAGGTCAGTGATGGAGGATGGAGTCACTGGCCGCCCCGAGCGTCGAGGCAATGACACCGAGCACGCCGTTGCTGCCACCGAACGGCCGGCGCGGCGCGGCGCGGCGTTT
>NW_017304123.1:654680-668826 GCF_001594115.1 Trachymyrmex septentrionalis | reverse complement strand
CGCGCCGCGCCGCGCCGCGCCGCGGAGCGCACGGTGCCCCTCCACACAAGTGACGTGACGGCAGCGCCGCGCTGCCATCCCTCCGACCACGGATCGTCCCCTACCTTGCCCGATCGCACTTCTCCTCAACCTCGTCGTCACCCCCGCACGCGAGAGGGAGGACGAGATAGAAGGAAAGAGAGGCTGCGAGGGAGGGACGGAGATTGGAGAACCACCGCGGCCGGCACCGACACCGCGCGCCACGCTCGGGGCATGCACGCTGCCATCGCAATGTACCGGCTTTGCTTCGTGTTGCGAGATCGCGCGGAGCTTTACCCTTTTTGTATTTTCTTAGCAGAAGAGAGAGCCCAAATTTAATTATACGTCATGCGATGCAATTTAGAAATTGGAGCGCTTGAAATCTGGCTAATGGTGTGATCACATATCGTATTCTCTCACTGTACTTTGCTATCAAGATCAGTTTTGTTACAATATATTTGTTTACATAGACACCCGTGTGTCTCCTTGATTAATAATTAACAATTTCTTTTACTCATTTATTTACCTATATTTAATAGCGTTATATAGTAACTATGTATATTGTTTACGATATTACGTCGTCAGTTTTGAACGGTATAAGAGCTTTACAGCTTTACATTTCGATCTCATCATATTTTCTGTAACCATAGTTATTATGATTAAATACTATTTACTTCTTTAGCGTATATTTGTTCGACTTTAGCATATATTTGTTCTTTCAGAGTATTTTTATCGCCGTTACCGTTCTTCGTAAATTTCTGAAAGTAATAATGATATTGTATTAATTAAAGGTATTGTCGTAATCTCATAATATTACATTACATATTTCATCACGTTATCTTATTTTGGCATATGTACGTATGTGTAAATGCTTATGCCGTGTATTCATTGATCTGGAATATATATTTGATGGCTCTATATAATTCAATTGCTCTTTGTCTATTCTACTTATACAAACAAGAAAGAACTTTGTAAATTTTGATGTTTCGTTCTTTTTCTCCTCGACCTCCGTAACAATATCACTTTTCAGCATCAAAATTCTTGATGCTTACCTACATTACCCAACGAGTTGACGAACTTTTTTCATAGAACGTTACTATTTGTGCTTTGTAAACGACGTTATTATGTTTACCATTGGCATACGTATTTTCATGGGCGTTCATAATACTTTTGCGGCGAGCTTCGATAAATCGTTGCATTAATTATATTTTCAAATCATATATATTCAATTGGAAAAAAAAGTACTTTTCTTAATTTTCTTAATTTTTCCCAAATTACTTGCCTGGATTATTGTCCGTTTCCCCAAGCTACAATAATCTGTTGAAAACCGAAACGAATTTGCTTAGTTCGCTTCGAAGATGGAGAAGCCGATCGCCCCTATCTGGTATTTCATTCCACCATATTCATTTTCTGAAAATTCACGCGCATGGTTGTCTCTTCCACCACGGCTAGCAATACATCGTTCTTTTCGCGATTCACTATTATAAGCTCCGCGATGTTATTTTTAATCGTCATCTATAGACGCAGAGACGAGCGCCATCGCCGAAGCCGTTTATTCGCGCTGGATGCCAGGAGGGGAAATGACTCGTGACGATCTGAAATACCACTCTCCGTAACGTATGCGGGAATGTCGCAATCGCTGGTGTGGATGGTGGATACTTTGAACCATTTGTCGCGGGTGTAGCAATCGAACGGTACTTGTCGCGCGCGGATCTTATCGGCTTTGTAGGTGGCAGCGAGAGGCAGTAAGGTCGCAGCGCGTGCCAATTAACAGAGACTTTGTGGACATAAATGTTAAAGGCGAAAAATGGCGATCAGGGACGCAATTCATATCTTTTCGGATTGGTTGCGATCTATGTTCAAATTGAACATATTATTATTATTAGGCAAAAAGAACGATTTTGCTGAAGCATCTGTAAATTTAGGTAGATATACATAAGATCTGAAAATAATTTTGTTGGACCATCGATATAACTACATAGGATCAAGCATGATGAGCAACGCTGCAAAAAGTTTTAACATTCTAGTAATCAGTTAGAGCGTCCGGCGTTTATTATTAATTATTTCGATGGCCCAACAAAATTATTTTCAGATACAATATGTATCTAACTCAATTTTTAAGTGTTTTAAAATCGTTCCTCTTGTGTTTACACGTAGGATAAAGTTGCCGAAATCGCATCGCTTGCTAAATTGCATTATTAAAAAATTCAATTGTACTTCCTACACCGGGTGTCTCAGACCACCCGTATATACCTCTTTTATCTCGGAAACAAAGCGTTTTAGAAAAAAACGTTTCAGACAAAATTTGTGGGGTTCTAAATGATCTATTTAGTGATCTGGTCAGTCTGACCTTGAGTGGCGTCACCAATGTTACTTTGAATTTTTTTAATGGCACCCTCTACATAAAAATGAATTTTTAATGCAAAAATGAAAGTAAGAGAAACAATCACCAATGACTTTGATCTTAAAAAATGTTATTCAGGACATGATTCTGAAGACATTCAAGAGGTTTTAGCCGTCGGTCGGACCTTGCGTAATGCTAATGCCGGCGATACTGTGCCTATTTTCCGTTTTTTATGTAATTTTTCAATTATTACAGTGTTTTAAATAAAAATGGATTTCCTTGTTGCCAAAATCGCGCATCATACTGAAAAAAATCCTTATTTAAAACGTTATAATAATGCAAAAAAATTATGAAAAAATTACGTAAGAAAGGAAAAAAAAAGGGTGTAGTTTATCATGCTATAAAAAGTTTAAGAATATTTTTCATATTTTCTAAGTTATAAGTCTTTTTGTGAAAAGTGGTGAGATCTAGGAAATCTTATCCTATATTTGACACTATGATATCATATATATTTATAATAATACAAGATGGAGTAAAAATTGTACCTTCATTTGTTATAGTTAACTTTAATAGCTTGTGCCGTAGGCGTGAAAGAAATGTAAATATGCCCGGTGCTTATGATTTTCCTGCACACAGGCAAGGAAAATATTTGAAGATTCGTTACTTATATACAATACGCCTCGTTAGATAAAATATAGACGAAGATTACATTGAGCTCGAAACAATGGTATTCCTATCGCAAGAGTGGTGGCGTGGCAACAATAGATGCACTAATACCAAATCTGATGACTCTCATAGAACAGCATAGAAGACGTAAAAGGACTTCTACGCCTTGAAGTTGAAGCATGTTTCGAGATATTGTTGATTTCATGAAAAGAATAGCATTAAAATCTAAATATAAAATGAAATTAACTTACATATTTATTCATTATGTAAAGAAAAAAAGCAAATTTATAAAAAAGTAGATTATAATAATGAAAATTTATAATTATATAATTATTAATAAATGATTAACCCTGTGGAGTTGAGATGAGCTTCTATTAGATCCATTCATTATACTCTTTACGTTACGTCTACAAATTTGAATTATTATTATTAAAATACACTTAGTATGTATACTTTTTATGTAAGTTATGTCATTATTATCTCTTGAAATTAATTCGTGTCTTTAATCAACATAAATTAAATGGATCTTATAGACCTAGGCCAGTAATTATCATCAGTAATTGTGTTACACATACTTATATAGATTTTGAATCATTTTAAAGAATTAATATCCGTATTCATAATTAGGCCTTATATTTAAGGCTTCCTTAAATATAAGGTCTGACTATAAATACGCACATAAGAAACACATAGAAAAACGTAAAATTATCAATAATACATAAGTAATAAGCGAATTGATCAATTATATAATCTTATTGCCTTACATTCTCTACATTGTGATTGGCTAATTCACTTATTGCTTACTGCCTTTACATAATAACATTATATCGAGAGATACATATGTTTGTTTTTTTTTATTTAAAAATGTACATAATGCGTTATTTTATATTTCCATAACTTGATGATAGAAATAAGCATATTGCATTCCACAGTGATCAGCGGTGAATTAAAATGCGTATTTTAATTCATGATAAAATCTTGATTTTCTCTGTTATATTTGATTTAGAAACCACACATACCACCGAATGAAATCGCGTACTCCGATTAGAATCAGTTTTCTAATGATACTTAAATCCAGCTGCAGTGGGGAACATTCTAAATTCGCATCCGATCGTGTTTCTCTTGTAGTTAAGCTCCTCGCTGGATAAAGCTCCATCGATTTCCGTAAAGAGGAGGCATTTAAACGACTCGTCACGGGACGCACAAATGTGTTTTCCGATTAGCGTCGATTCGCAATGCGGAACTCGGAGTACATGTTAGCCTCTTATTGTCTACCGTTATCGTGATCACAGTGGTACCGGAATCATAATAGGCGATTTGCGGTTCTCGTTATCGACGACTACCAATCGTGAGAAAGTCGTTTTACATCGAATGCATACGGAGTGACTGGTTGCAATTATATGCAACGTATATTCGATTTGCAATTTGTGTCACTGTGATGACCATTAAACACAATCAGAATAAAACTCGAAGTAGAGGATATAATTGTCAATTGATCGATAATCAACTTGGGGTAAAATCAGAATCATTAAGAATCGAAAATGATAAATTTGATAATTGAGAATTATGATAATTTAGTATTTCCACAATTATCTATAATAAGAATCCGATGTCTTATGCACAGTTTCCAGTACGTATTCATAAGAAAGACAATGAAATATGATTAACCAATTTATTAAAATAGCATTACGTATCTTTAATGATTTCGTCATAAGTTTAGAATCGTAGACCTACTGACTATTGATTTCGCTATTTAATATAATAGTTCAACCACGGCGCTTATAAAAAATTCAATTATCTGCCTTGATAGTTCTTGTTCTCAGTATACTCACTTTGATTGTAAATCGTCAATCTCACCTTTACTTCTAAACTACTCAAGGAATCATTGATCGCGCATTCGGAGCGCGTCAGAAAGTCTTAAGCAAAGCATTACAAGAGTGAAGTCTTGTTAAAGTCTCCCCCAAACGGATAGAAATGGTTTTATCATGCATTCCTGCGAGCAATCCGCCGAGAGGGCAAAGACACGAGGGAGAGAAAGGCTGGACGAGTAAATGCCACGTGGTAAAACGTCGGACGAAAGTGTTTTTATTCGCGGGAGGTCCTGAAAGCCTAAGAAGAAGAAAGGGCCAACTTCAATGAGAGAGGGAGAGGGAGGGGGAGAGAGAGAGAGAGAGAGAGAGAGAGAGAGAGACATGTTTTGAATTTTCGCCACGTCTTAGCGGCAGCTATATATAGAGAAATGCGAAAATTATTTTATTATTAATTTCTAAGGTGCAAATTAAAATTCTTGTTAGATATTAAAATGTTAGACTAAAGGAGATTGTAAATAGATTTTGCCGTCTAGTTACGATTTGATAACTTTATTTGCGAAAACCTACTTTTATTTGTTAATTATTTAATTTTGATTTGTTCAAATTTACTGTACAATCATATTTGCCTTAATATGATAAAAAGTCTATATATAAAAAATAGAAAATTTTCCCAGCAAAATGGTCTTACATTAGATCATGAAGTCATCAAATCTACTAGAAAAGCTAAGAGTACTAAAGAACGAAATTGATCTTTATACTCTAGAGAAAACAGTTTAAATGAAATATTTGTAAAAAAATAAATTTTGAGTCAAATAAGTTCAATAGAATTCGTATCATCTGGATAATTAGAAAATCATAATCATGAAACTACCGATTTGTAAATCGCTTTTGGATAACAGAAGTTCGCATCAGAAACATGCCAGACATCGCACTGGCTTATTTCTAGGCTTATTGTCGTCGCTGCAAGCTTGAGAACTAAGTTCGTGCACACGTTTAATCGACTTTGATATAATTTAGCTTTACCAAGATATCTCAGAACATAGATATTGGGTAATAGTGAAGTTAAAATGGCAATATTGAGTTGAAAAGCGAGTAAAGTGTAAAAAATAATTGAAAAATGCAATGTACGTATACATTTTATAAATGTACAAGTTATCATATAACGAAACATTTGTAATAAATTAATCATATTTATTACATATTATGAATATTGTGTACTTTAATATTTTTTTATCTAAAAAATTATTTAAAAAGTACATATTTTTCAAAAATAATTAATTCATAATAATAATTTTGTAAAAGAAGTTAATTTATTATAATAATCGCACAAAATACAAAATAATTTATTATTTTAAGAGTATCTTCATAAAAGTATTACGCGCGCGCGCGGGCGCGCACACAAAAACACACACACAAAAACACACACACACACACACAATTGTTGTTTTATCATATTAAATACGATTTTATTCTTTATTATCTTGATTTCAAATATGGCGATTTTTCCATTCTGTGGTATAATTTAGTCCTGCTCGAAAAAAAGCTATTCAATTTTCCAGTTTTAATGGCACTATGCCAGGCTTCTTCTCTTGCTAAAATGGAAAAATAAACGCTCCTAATATAATGAAAAGAATTATTCAGCGTCAAATAATCTTGGTAGAATAATTTAGTATTAATTAAAAAAGTAATTTCTACAATCTAAAATGTATTTTTAACAAATTCATCATAGTTTTTAAAGAAATGGCTTTATATACAGAGAAAAAGGTTTCTTTGGATTTAGTATTCCTATTATTTATTTGACTAAAACTTGTTTCGTTGAAACAACATATGCTTGTACGAAATATTGTTTGTTTGAATAAATATTTTGTTGTTTCATTCGAGAAACTTCTATTGCTTGAAAGAAATAACATTATTATTTGAAGTAATCTTTCAATCAAATAATATATTATTTGGTTACAATGATGAATACAAACAATGAAACAAATTATTTATTTGAAAATTGCAAAATATATTGATAGAGGTTGTTTCATGCAAATAATTGCTTTTTTAGAACAACCATTATATTTTTTGGTCAAAATTACGGAAACAATGGTTTATATATCTAACAACAGGATTAAACGAGCAGTGCTGTGTGCTCAATTATGTTTGTGCCGTACAGTTTGATTACGCCGAAGATGGACATTGTCTATTCAAACAAATAATGTATTTAAGATAAAGATATACATTGTTTCAGATTTGAACAATCGCACGTATTGATTCAAGTAATTGTGCTATATAAAACAAATTTGTTATTTGAATACAACAAAATTTATTAAACCCAAAGAAATCTTTTTCTCTGTGTACTTACAATATTGAGTATTTGAATGCAAATATAGTCTCGACATAATAGCATTTTAAATAATATTTAAATAATACATATTTATAACATATATAAAACGATGTGAAAATATTAATTAAGCAGGAATAATGCATTTGTTGGTGGAAGTAGGTCGATTTTAGAGATATCCTTCCGTTCATCGGCCTTCCTTAAAGCGGTCGAATTAGATGCGGTTGCTTCCTCTCCAGCGCGTCTCCTTCGTGACTCACGAGATGGAAAGGGAAATCCCGGAAGCGCGCGGCATGGCGGTCTAGACGCACACGCGCTAGCCACGTCGGCTTGGAATAGCCGCTAGAACTAGCGGTATCGTGAGTACAAGTTAGCGGGTCTCGGCTCATCTAGGTTACGTCACTCGTCGGCCGATGCGCTGTCGCGGGACCGGACCCGGATCATCTCGGGGCCCGCACCGGGCCCGCCGTGCTGAACCCGCGTTCATAGTTCTGGAGGCGATGGTAGTGATGGTGGTGGTGGTGGTGGTGGTGGCGGCACCGGCAGTTATGGCGCTCGGACTTTCACCTCCTTTGAGCGAGTAGCGCCTAGCGGCTTACCGAGAACGCGACCGCTCTCACTAGCGCCCGACACGCGCTCGCATGCAGTCGCATCACAGTCGTATCTCCCATCACAATGAATTGCAAATGTACGATACAAATGGTTAGGTTAACGCTGGTTAAGGAATCTTAATCAATATCTTGGATAACGGGTAATAAATAATAAAGAATTGATATTAGTGAAGGGATTCATTATTTTTCATTAGAGTTCCTGCTTTATTGTTGTTAAATAGGAATAAATCGCTGATTTTATATAAAAAATATAATATTCTAACATTATGTAATATTAATAATAAATGCGTAATAATATGCAAGTGATTCGGATCAACAAAGTTTTCATGTTAGGTTTTTTTTAATATTAATTTATTAATATGGAAAATGACCTCGTGTTTTTTTTGTTTTTTAATCGATTATACGAGTATAATACATTACGTTCGTATATATATATATATTATATGAAATTGTCTTTAATATATTTAGCTCGAGGCTCTCTATTTTATATGTTGATACAATAATATGCTTAAATTATTATTCTTTGCAATTTTATTTCTTATACCCAATGATTAATACATATTTAAGGTAAAAATAAAAATTTGTTTAGTAAATATTTCTAATATTTTCAAAACAAAGGAAGGGCATTTTTAAGTAAAATTCTAGTAACATTTTTCAATAATTATAATTCGAAATTGAACCTACGCAAATAAATGTAAATAATACAAAATAAAATTTAAATTTTTATAAATTTATATAATATAATAGCACTAAAGTCCGTTTTGACCGAAAATAGAATTTCTCTTACTTAATTGGATTTTTATAATCTGTTTTTTATTAAAGTTAAATAGATTACATCACACATAAGCACGCGCGCACGAATAAAAATATATTTTATTTTTATTTCATAATATCTGTATTTATCTATTCATTATATAAGAATTGGATCGTATCAATATAGTTGCTAAACGTGTTGCAAAGAAAAAAAAAAAAATAGAATAGATCAACGACCGTTAGCGATGTGCTCACATTAAAAGCATATGACAGCCTTCAATAAAAGTGAAAAGCGTCTTCCGATATGATTACGTGTGCGTGTTTGACAACTAATAAAATCAGTATCCTCGAGCTACTCTTACTTTCTAAACGCCAATTTCGATCCCATCATATTCTGCCAGCAGCGTATCCTCGCAAGATCCGAAAGCGCACTGTAAATCACTCGATGAAATGCAGAGACGCGACGATCTTTCTCTTCCGCATCATCTTTAGTCGTTCCGTTCGCTAAAGTCTGCTCTTCGTGACCGTCTGTTTGAATGATTTTATCGTCGTCAACAATTATTCGACCAATACTCTTGATATTTCCTGGACAATATATTCCGTGTTGCTCAGCAACTAGCACCAGGATGAGCTGGACTGTTTTGTATCGTTGCATCGATTAGTTACCTAACACTTCCGCGATACGTAATCACATATGGGAACGTGTATAATTCGATGGATATGCGATCTTTAATTGTCTTGTCGGCGAAATAATAGCTAAGCAATTATTCATTATTGTTTACATAAAAGTATATTTTATTATTGTTCCTTTAAATTTAAAATTACGTGAAATTATTCAGCCAACACTTGATGGAAAATAAATATATTAAGACTATTTGTCATAATTATTTATAATACGTATTTACTTTTTTACAAAGATTTTTTAAATAAAATTCCTATTTTTAGAAATGAACAATTTCTTGATAATTAAATATTTAAAATTTTACAATTTCTATTATTAAATTTTATTTATAATTAGATTTTTTTAATCTTTTCGAGAAGCTATATATTATTTAATTTAATTTAATTTAATGTAATTTAATTTATAGCAAGTGTAAAAAGTGATGCGCTAGCAAAACTGTTGTTATAAATCACTGTTATTAGAATACAAAAATATGCAATTTAATATTTCGTTAAAAATAGCTTGCATAAAAAGAGATGATAACAAGCTCTATAAAGTTAGCAGGATCAATTCAAAATAAAAGAGAAAAAGACAAATAATATCAGAAATTAATAGGATTGAATTTGTATTTTGTTACTACTAAAAACAATTCTATATTATGTGTCATTTCTAAGAAAACAGTGGTGTTGCTAGTTTAATATTTAAGCTGGCAGGACTATATGTTAGTAATTTAAAAAAAAAATGGCAACAATTAACACAACTGAATTTGTACTAATTTGTACCATTGAAAGTAAGTTAATATTTCACATATTTTCTGCTTAAAATGACTTTATTAGTTATACTTACAATTTGAGGCTTTTACTATTATCAAACCGTATACCTTTGAAACATCGTCATTTTATTTTTTTTTAAATTACTAATATATTCTACAGATAAAAATATGAGACATGTGTTTCGCAAGCAAAATGTGATTTTTTTTTGTGAAGTTATTAACGCTTGCAAGTTGCAGAAATTCATGAAAAAATGTCGCTCATATGAATATTCAAATTATTATATCGTCAAAACCATTAGTCAAAAAAATGCAAGAGACCGATTTTAAAAGATCTTAAATTGTTCTATGGATGAATTATTTTTAATTTATTATTTTCATATAAATAAATCATTTTCCATTTGTCTACAATTTTTATCTACATTTTTCATCATCAATTCACCAATTAAAAAATTGTGTAAAACTAAAAATATTATCATATTTCCATTTCAATTATGAAGTAACCCTGAAAATTCAAAATGGGACTCGAATGGACTGTATAGTTACAAAATTCATTTTGAAATTTTTAGAGTTATTTCAGAGTTATAATTGAAGTAGGGGTATAATGATATTTTTACAAAATTTTTTAATTGGTGAGTTGATGAAAAGTAATTGATAAAAATGGTAGACAAATAGAAAATAATTTATTTATATGAAAGTGATAAATTAAAAATAATCCATCCATAGAATAATTTAAGATCTTTAAAATCGGACTTTTAATCTCGGAAAATCTTGCATTTTTCAGGGTTTTTGCCCTTGTATTTTTTTTTTCAAATTGCTAACATATGGTCTTGTCAACTTAAATATTAAGCTAGCAACGCCATTGTTTTCTTGGAAATGACACATAAGATAGAATTATTTTTGGTAATACAAAATAGTACAAATTCAATCCTATTGATTTCTAATATTATTTTTCTTTTTCTCTTTTATTTTGAATTGGATCTATTAGCTTAATATCAAGCTAGCAGCGTCATGATTTTTTTCGAAATGGTACACGGTACAAAATTACCATTAATGATACAATTTATTACAAAACTTCCGGTAAGTCCGATTTGATTCTGCTGATTTGGTCCTACTAGCTTTATAGAGTTATGGTAACAGAGATAACAATTCAATATAAATTGCGAATAAAAAAATAGCAGTGAAAATTTGTAAAGATTTACGGAAGCTTCAATCGATACTAGAGATATGACCAACGCAAAGATGGCTATAGTAAAGGAGGTTAAAACATCATATTCTCGTACTCGCAATGCGTACTTCAACGACGGAGTTTATTCTGCATTTTCTCACAGAAACGATTTGCCCTTCACCTCGCGCGAATACTCGATACAAAAGAATCGCGCAATCCTGCCTTCACGATCGCGAGAATCCGTTTATTCACACGTTTGTGTGATACGCGTCGCGTTTCTGGTCAACTCGGAGAGAAAGTTTTCTTCGCGAAGATGCGTGAGTTACGCAAACGCGCCGCGCTCGCAGTATTGCACACACACACACACACACACATACACACACACTCTTGGGGACTGTTAATTGATTTTTGTGAGATGAATCGCGAGAAAGGATAGCTTCCCTTGCGGCTTAAAAGAAACTTATTTCATTTTGCGTCGAATTTGAGCAACGATTCTTAGTTTAGATAGATTTCTCGCGACTTTACATATAGTTATCTCTCTTACTCATATAGTTAATTAATACATTTTTCCAAGCAAAAAATATGTCATAATTTATAAATTTGCATCTACGTACACACAAGCCCACTATAGATAAATTCCTAACATATTTTCTCTTTTTCCAGAAAGGTTGAAATAATTTTTACATTTTTTATATATCTATAAAATCTAAGAACATGAAAAGAACGGTTGCATTATCCAAAAATTTAGCTAGATTATAAATCTGAAAATAATTTTGTTGAAACATCAAAATGATTATGTAAGGACGATCTAGCTGGTTGCTAGAATGTTAAAATGTTTTTGCAACGTTATTTACGCTTGAATTTTCTAGATTACTTTGATAAATCAAAAATTATTTTCAGATCAGTATCTATTTAAAATTTTAAATTTTTAGATACTTTAGCATAATCATTTCTCGCGTGAACATAAAATTATATGCGATTTAATTATTTTCTGCAAACTCATCGGGAGGTAATTGTAATGTTTTCCTCTATTTTCTTTCAAGATTGCATCCATTGATACTTCCGTCGATATTTCTCAGATTTCTCTATTTTTTAAATGCTTATAGAGCTTGTTATAGAGTTAAGCATATTGGCTTACTATACGAAAAAAATAGTTTTGTTGAAATATTTAAAAATTTGGTTAGATACAGATTGGAAAATAACTTTATCTGAACCATCAAAATAATTATGTAGGACAGTCAAATTAATTGTTAAAATGTTCCAAACCTTTTGCATTATTTTGATGGCCCAACAGAATTATTTTCAGATCTGCATCTATAACAGTTAACATATAATAACATAACTTCACATAATTTCAAGTTAATACAAAATAACATAATTTCACCAATTGTTAATGTTTTTGCTTTTTAATCGTAGTCTAGAAAGTTGAATTTACTAATTAAAATCACCTTTTAAAACCATCTTGTTACGATGTAATCTTTTAATAGCGTAAAACGCGAATGATGGTGGGTAAAGAAAAAGAATCGACGAGGGGGAGTAAAAGTTAAATTTTAGGATTCAGTAAAACCGTTCTTTCTGTGATAATACGACAAATCATACCTTACAATTGATATATGTATAATTATACATTACAATTAACATTAGGAGTGTGATTTAGTTTTTTTCACGAGTTTTTTTTCTCAAAAACTGATTTATTTAAACAACATATCATGTAAACGTTTAATAAGTGTTGTACGATCAACATTTAATTCTCTGGCAAGTTCTGACGTGGATTGTGCTGGATTTTCATTCAATAATGCTTGCTGCAATAATGCTTCCAGCTTTGTCGTTAACATTGAAATCACCGCTGTTGAATCCATAGAACCAATATTCACACGTCTTAATTGATGGAGCAACATCATCATAAGTTTCTATCATAGTTCTATGACTTTCATCCGCCATTTTCTTTTGATTAAAAAACAAAAGCAACGCGTGTCGAAAATGCTCTTTAGGGAGCTCCATTTTTAAATGGTACAAACAATTAAACACGATGTTTGCTGCATCTATTGTTAGTAAACGACTAAATATCATGAAGTAATATCAAACAATTAAGAAATTATAGCTGTTATGTTTATCTTCGACAACACTGACATTAATGCCAAATCTCTTGCAAAACCCTCAAAACTAAATCGCACTCCTAATATATCAAGCATATTTGTGATACAACAGTAACAGGTGTAGAATTGATAAAAAATGAATGCTTCTCACTTTTTCTTCTCCTGAAATATCTCTTTTGTACCAGTGTATTATATTCATGTGATAATTTATTCAAACAAATATAAAACTATATATTATTTTTCGTCTTCTTAAAAGTGCCATCGCTAAATCGCAATTATCAATTAATTGTTTAGGCTGAAAGGGCGTGGCCATGACATTCACATTACAGTTGGCACATAAACATACGCCCGGATTTATCGGCGATTTCGATCGGCGGCGCCGCGTTTGAGAGTATCACCTACGTGAAATTGACAGGCTTGGCCAGATCCGCGGCAATTCCGCGTATTGCGCGTTATGAAAACGCCACGTTTCGATCGATTTCACCGTATCTTGGGCGGAACAATGCTCGAGTCGGCTTTTTACGAGCTATTAAAATTAACTAGGTTACAGGTGCGATAGTGTAAGCCTCCGCGTTTCTGCTCCTTCGACGGACTCTTTTGTTCGCACACGCGAGACACGTGATAAACTGGCTCGCATGTTCGCATGACGCGATGTATAGTACAATCTACCGAATGCTGCTGGATATCGCAATCTTGAAACTATTATGTATTACATATCTGTGATAAAAGAATATTTGAAAAAATAATATTAAAAATTACAGAAAGGAATTGATATAAAAAATATGTACTTGTGGTTGCTTAATAAGTAGGAATGTAATTTTCTAGGATCTGTTATTCACAATAACTCGTAGCTCGAACAACTAATAATATAATCAAACTTTACGAGAAAAAAGTTATCGAAAATCTATCTCATTAAAATCAAT
>NW_017304123.1:652318-654632 GCF_001594115.1 Trachymyrmex septentrionalis | reverse complement strand
TATATATATATATATACACTGGCCAACAAAATTAACGCAACACTTGTTTCACTCTGCAAAAATAGGCAAATTTCAAGATACAATAACTTTGTCAAAAATTGTCGTATCGGGATGTTTAAAAAAGCATTTTACAGGTTGAAACCTCTATTTTTCAGATCGCTACTTAGAAAAACGGTCCCATGGAGATTTTATGACGTTACACAAACATAAATGAAGATATATCGGATCTCAAAATTTTTTATGGAAATTTGCGGAGTTCCACGGAGTGTAATAAAAATTGTACACAAATGCGATTTACATCATTCGAAAGGGCGAATCTTTACCTTTAATTTGCTTTTTTACGAAGCTCCGTACGATTTTTTTTCATCGAGTTATTCAACATTGAAGCAAAAGGGCCATTTTTTTCTTCAACGTTAAACAACTCGATGAAAAAAAATCGTACGAAGCTTCGTAAAAAAGCGAATTAAAGGTAAAGATTCCCTCTTCCGAATAATGTAAATCGCATTTGTATACAATTTTTATTCAACTCCGGAAATTTCATAAAAAATTTTGAGATCCGATATATCTTCACTTATGTTTGTGTAACTTTATAAAATCTCCATGAGACCGTTTTTCTAAGTAGCGATCTGAAAAGTAGAGAATTTCAACCTGCAAAATGCTTTTTTCGTTGGCCAGTATATATAGAAGGCGTTTGCGCCAGCGACGTGGCAACGTAACGCTCGCGCTGTTCTCATGACTGTAACGTAGAAAAAAGTGTCCGCTCGCGGCGAGATGTCAGTCGATCGTGGAATATATTATCGGCTGCGAGCAGATGAATCTGCGACGAAGTCGTCGATCTACTTCGCGGGACGACTCTCCCATTTTCACTTTTCGCGCTCCGCAAAGGGAGCGCCCGCGCCTTTACACTGTGTGCGGCGTTGTGCAACGTCCTCGTCGTTTCTGTCGGCCGACAGTAGGTTAAGCGAGACCCAATCCTGGTCAATCTTATCCCGAGCCTAGGTGCACGCCACCGCTATCATCCGTCTCAGTTAGGTTGGGCTAGATCACGTATTACGCCGCTGCAACAGACTTTCTCCCCGAGGACGATGCACTCGATGCCTTCCCCTCCTCCACTACGAATCTCTCTTCCCGCCTCTCTTTTTCTCGTTTGCTCTCGTCCTGCATCCGCTAGCAACGGGAATCCATCGGTTGCAGATCGGAAAACGCGGGGTGAGGGACTGCTCGGTTGGTTGAACGGTCGGTCGAACGCGGAAAATACCGGAGGTCGCGATACGGATAGATCGGACCGAATCTGTGTCCCGATTTACGGCGCGTCTTCGACGTCGACTTCTGAAGGATCCGGCAAACTTTAGATCGAAGGATTGATCGGCGCTCTACTTAGAAAATCCGAAAGAGGAAAATGTATAAATACTCTAATAAAAGAATAACTAATAATAATGAAAAAGAAACAATATCAGATATTGTAAGAAAATATTCTTGAATTTATGTATAGAATTTATCATGAAATCATTCGTAATATACTGTAATATATTGTACTATAACAGTGAATTAGAAATATACAAAGTAATAAATTATCTTAAAAATATTAGAGATTGCCTAAAAAAATCCAGGACTTCAATTTAGGATGCACCTAAAGCAGCGAATACCATTGAGAAATTTAGATCAGTGCGAGGATAAAAATGGAAATTAAATTCTAATGATACGCACACACACACACACATACAACTCCAGTTGTTCGATCTAAAGCAGTCGTGCGAATCATTTCGCGTTTTAACATTCGTTTAATGGTCAATGTCTTTCGAGGAATGAATCACAGGTGCAGGGCTTCGCCGGCGTGGGATGCGCGCAAATTTTTTTGCGCTCTTACCCACTCCTTTCTTTTTCCAGGCTCTCTCTTCATCTCGGCAGCAGACTCACGAAACTAATTTAGCCGCTGCGGCGTCGGCGACTACGCGAGAAAAAGAGCGGTTTGCGACGAATCTTCGGGCGCGCGCGCGCTCGTCGGGAACGCGACGCGTCGCGTCGCCGCGTTCGTTCGCGTAAACCACCGAATTTAATGCGTCAGCGTGTATCGAATTTTAATCAAGCTCGCACGGACGCTCTCGAATTTTCGCATCCGGCTGTACCGTTAACTTCGTTAAATGCATCTGGCCGTGATGCGTTCGAAATGCCGCGTGCGCGCACCGGCTCGGTGCCTTTTAACGTCCCGCAATTACGCGATTTCATGCGAGCTTCTTTTCCATATTCAGAGAAATATAGCACGTATATATTTCACTAAAATATAAATCTAGAAAACTAATGGCTTAAACGGTCA